>NW_019243722.1:0-1584 GCF_002742605.1 Olea europaea var. sylvestris | reverse complement strand
GGGGGGGGGGTAACCTTCTGTACCTCTCAAGAAAATAGAAGAGACTTCATATGAGTTATGGAAATGTTATCCTCCTTTCTACCAACACTTAAAAGTGTGGGGTGTTTGGCAAAGATTGTGGTTCCTAAGCCTAAACAAATAAAGATTGGTTCCAAAACGATTGATTGCATATTTATTGGATACGTCAATAATAGTAGTGCATATCGTTTCCTTGTACATAAATCGGGTGTACATGAGGGTACCATAATTGAGTCAGGGAATGCGATATTCTTTGAGAATGTGGTTCCTTGCAAAGACAAGGAAAATGTAAGTTTGAATAAAAGAACATATGAAACTACAAGTGAATCTCTAAATGAGGAATAACCAAGACGTAATAAGAGGGCTAGAACGTCCACTTTGTTTGGTCCATATTTTCTAATATATATGGTAGAAGAATGATACAAAGACTTCCGAAGAAGCAATATCTATTCTGGAAATACCGCATTGGAAGGAAGCTATCAATAGTAAGATAGATTCCCTAATTCAAATTCACACATGGGAATTCGTAGATATACCTCCCGAAAATAAGCCTTAGGGTGTAAATGGATTAAAACCTAATGGATCCATTGACAAATATAAGGTTAGATTCGTTGCCAAAGGATATAGGCAGGAAGAAGGATTGACATCTTTAACTACTCACTCGTGACTAGTATTATTACGATAAGGTTACTAATTGCAATTGCGGCAATACATAACCTTGAGATTCACCAAATAAATGTGAAAATGGGATTCCTAGATGGTGAGCTAGAAGAAGATATACATGGAGCAACCTGAAAGTGTCTCCAAGTATGTGTCTATATGAAGATGATATGTTGATGATAGACAATAATCACGAAGTAGTGCTAAACGCTAAGAAAATGTTTACGAAGCATTAGACATGAAAGACATGGGTGTAGCAGGTGTAATACTAGAGATAAAAATCTCTAGAACATCGGAATGAATTGCACTTTCCTGGTCTCATTATGTCGAGAAAATATTTAAAAAGTTTGAAGTATTAGAGGAAAGTTCGACAAAAATCCTATTGACACAAGTCCACACTTGGTCAAAGTAAGGGTGGAAGCGTGTCACGGCTGAGATATTCACAAGTAATGCTTTTGCTGTGAATAAACGAACTGCACTCGACCAGATAATACTTTTGCTATGAATAAACTGAGTAAATTCACGAGTAATCCATGCCATAATTATTGGGTGGCATTGACAGGGGTCCTTAGGTATTTGAAATATACCATGACCCATGGATTACATTTCATCAGATATCCTGTCATATTGGAAGGATATTGTGATGCGATGATATACACTAAGTCTATGGATGGAAAGGGATGAAAGCCCTAAAGTGGATAAAATGGGATGAAAGTCGATCATGACGGTTATTTGGATATACAAGAACAATTGGAATATTGGAGAATATTCATAAAATTCAAATGCATTGCAATGCTTTAATAATGATATTGAATACCCATGTATAAAATCCACAAGTAAATATGATAGACTGGTGTAATGATATGATAGAAATCCTTCTACCATGCTTGGAATTGATAAAGCTTT
>NW_019243721.1:0-1584 GCF_002742605.1 Olea europaea var. sylvestris | reverse complement strand
TGAAGGGAATCACATTTGGCCACATCTATAGCAAACCAAACACCTGCGCAAAAGCCAGCCACTCCAAAGGCCAGCCACTCTGCATCTGTTGAAGTGAAGCAATTACCAAGAACTTTGTACAAAAATCAAGATTTATAGATTAATATTTACCTAGTTGGATTGTACAAGACGTTGTGGACAAATTGAAGTTACTGAATAGTAAGCAAGAGAGAAAACGAACATAGTTTTAGATGAACAATTACTGTTCAAATCCAGTTTGCAAATCCTTAAACTAATCAGATCTAGCTCCCAACAGGAAATATCATAGGGAGAAACTATGAGATATTCGAAACAAATTGTAATCAGGTCTTGAATAAAATAGCTGATAAATTATATTTTTTTCATCAGATTTTTGAATTATCTGTATGAACGCATTCGTAAATCATCAATATTATATATAAACAGCGACTACAAAAACTTTTATCCCAAATTCTCTAAAATAAATAAAACTAGCAATTCCTGCAACTAACCTGTCTAAAAAATCTTATTTGATTGAGGCCACAAAGATGATTTAACAGATCCCATGATTTGGAATGCAAATAGCAGTCTCGAAATTATTCTACAAATAACAAAGCTAGGGTTTCTTCAGATCTGAATAGTTGACGCAATTAGCTATTTAAACAGTAAAGTATCATTTTTTGTCCAAATTGAAAGTGATAAAGAATTAAAGATAACAGATTCCACACCAAAAAGGAAAAGTTCCAAATCATATTAAAGCGCATAAATCAAAGAGAAGCAAAAGAAAAAGAAGAATATGACTATGAAATGGAAAAAAATATTACCTGAAATTGATTAGAATCATCGAGAATAAGAGACATTGAGATGTTTGTGTGAACTCTGCGCTGGGAATTCTTATAGGTGATTGTTAAATAGGCTTTTTTTAATTGATTTTTTTGATTGTGGATTATGATAAGAATTTAAAAATAACGATTAGAATGGTAAAATAATTATCAAAAAATTAATTTTAATTGGATTTTAAATTATACCAAACATGCTCTAAACTCCACGTCTTGTCCATGGATACTTGTTTAAAGAATTTATTTAGAATATAGAAAATATAAAGGTGGAAAAATTAACACAAATTGGAGTTTTTAAAGATTTTAATGGATTTTTTTAAGTGATAATTTTTGTAAATTTTGTGAATTTCTTTATAGATTTATAAAAAATTAGTGAAAGTCATAAACTTTTATAACTTTCATTTTAAAAATTTCATAGACTTTTTATAGAATTCAAAAGCCTTTTGAAAACTTTTATTTGAAATAAAATTTATGTGAATATAGTATAAAAATGTGAAATTCTCATATATGAGGTGATGATTTCCATAATTCTTATTCTTCTTCCACTTCCCATATAATTAAAAATATTTTAAAAAGAAAAAAAATTTTAAGATCTTATTTAAATAAATAAATAATATATATATTATTAATAAAACATACCTTTAAAGAATAAATAAAAAATCAACATATTAAAAATTTAATTATAAATTAATCTATATATCATTTTATAATTTAATTAAAAATATATTTTTTCACAAAAATGAATGAA
>NW_019243720.1:0-1584 GCF_002742605.1 Olea europaea var. sylvestris | reverse complement strand
GCCTACGCAGTAAGTGTCCTTAGCAGATTTCAGTCTAATCCAAGACAAGAGTATTGGAAAGCAACTAAGAAAGTTATGAGATATTTGAAGAAAACTGAAGGTTATATGCCTACATTCCAGCGTACAAATCATCTTGAAGTGATAGGATATTCAGATTCAGAATTTGTTGGATGTCAAGATGATTTGAAATCAACCTTAGGCTATATTTTTACATTAGCTGGTGGTACCATTTCTTGGAAAAGTGCTAAACAGACTCTAGCGGCATCTTCCACTATGCAAGCTGAATTTGTGGCATGTTATGGGGCTACAGTCCAAGCTGTTTGGTTAAGAAATTTCATCTCTGACTTAAAAATTGTTGATTCCATCTCAAGATTGATCACCATTTACTGTGATAACAATGCAGCAGTATTCTTTTCAAAGAATAATAAAAGTTTTAGTGGATCAAAATATATTGACATCAAATATTTGGTTGTTAGAGACAGAGTAAAAGAAGGGCAGACGAAAATAGAGCATATCAATACAGAAACGATGGTTGCAGATCCCTTGATTAAGGGACTCATTCCAAAAGTCTTTAAGACATATGTTACTAATATGGGTATTGTAGAAACATTTGATATTTTTGGTCAGTGGGAGTTATTTATGTAAAGAACTACGTTTTGGGCTTGATCCCTTACGGGGTACGTAGGCAACCCATATGTTTTCGGGTACATCCCCTTCTGATAATAAAATAATTTTTTCCTTATTCATGAACTATTTTAAACATGCATTTGACTTATGTCTTTTTATATTATTGACATATTGAAATATGACGTATAAAGACATAATATGAGTTTCTTTTAGAGACATGTGACTTCATTTTGATTCGAAGCATTATGAGGACCGATATGAGTTAGCATAGTTTTTTATCACATTTGGTGCAAGTTCATACTACATAATATCACATTGGTTGGAGGATGGGGATCCATGTCGATAAGGATGTTGACATTTGTAGCTGTGGAATGGTCTTATATCTCTTAAATTGGTGTAATGACTTCCATATTCGATGTTAATATTCTTGTTAAATCGGATCATGTTATGTAAGGTGTCATCATTGGAGCTATACTTTTGTGGCCACCTATGTAGTCTAACCCGGGTGTTAAAACTTTGTTATGGCAATCAAATGTTTGCCCAAGACGGAGAATGTTGGAATAATTAATAATTCCATATGTGGGCTTCACATTCGATTGCAAAATTTTACGGGTTAGATATATGGCTCATAATGATAATTGTGTTTAGGCCAAATTTATTAAGTGATCAATTGGGCCTTTTACATCTTACGGGTTGTAATTAATTTGATGTGGTAATTTAAAGTATGTTGGCCGGAAATAAACCCTAATTAGAATTCTAGTCGTAATGGAACGGCTCAAATTATTTCATATGTAAAGGCTAGGTCCCATCTCCTCTCCATATGTTTTTATTGGCTTGCTCCATTGATAGTTCATATTTTGTGAGAAGTAAGGAGGGGAAGATCTTGGCTTCTATTATAACTACTATTCATATCAACAATAGCTTCCGCAGGTATGAATTCGTTTCTATTAATTTATT
>NW_019243719.1:0-1584 GCF_002742605.1 Olea europaea var. sylvestris | reverse complement strand
GTTGACCTTAACCCCATTGAGCGTACTCTACCTTTTCAATTCCTGTGATAGAATTGGGCATTCTACTGTGCTGTGATCGCTCCACATTCTTCATAACTTGGTTTCGTTCTTGTATTGCATTTGCTGATTGTGACATGCTCACGATCTTATGAAATAGGGAGTCTATTTTAGCAGATAAGGTCGAGTAAGTGTCTACCTCATAAATCCCTGGTGATTTCTTCTGAACCACCTGCTCAGAGGACCACATGGCTGAAGTAGTAGCCATTCTTTCAAAGAATTCCAATGCTCCATCATATGTTCTCATGGATATGGAGCCATTGAATGATGAATCCACCATGCTTTTGAAAGATGGAAGTAATCTTGTATAGAAATCATGTTGAGGACACCTTCATGGTCATTTTTCAGCTATTTGCACTTTGGTCCCTAAACTTTTATTTTATTCCATTTTAGTCCTTTTCGCTTATTTTTCCTCAATTTCGCCACATTCATTAATGTTGTCCTACAAAATATAATTTACATAGAACTAAAACATATCCATATTTATCAATAGTTATCCATGTTTTGTGGTCAAAATAAGGTATAAAACGTACTTATCACCCAACTTTACCCTTTTTCAGTAACGGAGCTAGAATTTGAATTTAGTGGGACCTAGTTTAACCACAATTTTTTTCAAACATAACTAAAAGAATATTAAGCCCCTGTTTATGGTAAAGAAGTTAGGGACAGGAAGGGGGCACGTAAGGTGTTCGAGTAAAGGATGAAGATGGTCACAAGTTTTAAGAATGAAAACTTGGCTGCAATAAAGGTATACTACTTTTCTGAAAATTATGCACTTGTTTGATTCTTTTTAAAATTTTAATACATTTTTCTTTCTCTTTTTTTCAATCACACATTCTTCAATAAAATATTACACGTAAATTTAAAACTTTTCCTTCCTTTTTAACCACATATTATCCAAAAAACTACTATTCCAAAATACATTTTATATTTTACAAAAATTTCTCATTAAAATGGTTGTCAAACAGGGGCTATATATTGGGCTGTATGATTACTTCAGTCAAGAGTGTGTTCTTTCAATGTTATATAGTATGTGTTAAAATCCTAAAATTTGGATCAATCAATTTATTACAATTTGAAATTTAAGTATTTATAGAACATGTGGTTCGACTCACAACAGTTTAAGTAGCCTTGACAACGTGTGCTATATTTGACTTACATTTGGAGCAATTAGATGTGAAAGCTATATTTCTTTATGGAGCAGTTGAAGAAGTGATTTGTATGCTCAAACCAGAAGGTTTTGAAGAAAAAAGAGAAGAGAACTTGGTTTGCAGGTTGAACAACTCTCTATACAATCTCAAACACGCGTCAAGATGTTGGTATAAGAGATTTGATTCCTTCATCTGAGTTTTGGATACAATAGACTCAATTCAGATCCCTGTGTATACTATATAAGATTTTGAGATAGTGATCTCATTAATTTGCTTTTGTATGTTGATGACATGTTGTAGTAGAACCCAACAAAGATCATATTAGAGACTTGAAAGCATAGTTGGCTATGGAGTTTGAAATAGAAGACTTGGGGGG
>NW_019243718.1:0-1585 GCF_002742605.1 Olea europaea var. sylvestris | reverse complement strand
GTTATGCTCAATTCTTCGTACGCCGACAATCCAAGCATTCCAAATATGCAAGTGCTCGTTCTTTCGAAAAATGGCCAAAATCCGTCATACGTCACGACGAAGTTGTGTGTTCAATCCAAAACAGTCGCTACATTTCCAAAAAGGACTTACGGGCCCAAAACGGACACCGGGTACAAAAGTTACGCTCAATTCTTGGTACGCCAACAATCCAAACGTTCCAAATATGCTAGTGGTCATTCTTTTGAAAAATGGCCAAAATCCCTCGTACGTCACGGCGAAGTGGTGAGTTCAATCCAAAACGGTCGCTACATTTCCAAAAAGTACTTATGGGCCCAAAACGGACACCGTGTGCAAAAGTTACGCTCAATTCTTCGTAGGCCGACAATCCAAGCGATCCAAATATGCAAGTGCTCAATCTTTCGAAAAATGGCGGAAATCCCTCATAGGTCACGATGAAGTGGTGAGTTCAATCCAAAACGGTCGCAACATTTCCAAAAAGTACTTACGGGCCCAAAACGGACATCGTTTGCAAAAGTTACACTCAATTCTTCGTACGTCGACAATCCAAGCGTTCCAAATATGCAAGTGCTCACTCTTTCGAAAAAAGGCCGAAATCCCTCATACGTCATGACGAAGTTGTGAGTTCAATCCAAAATGGTCGCTACATTTCCAAAAATTACTTACGGGCCCAAAACGGACATCGTGTGCAAAAGTAACGCTCAATTCTTCGTACGTCGCAAATCCAAGCGTTCCAAATATGGAAGTACTCATTCTTTCCAAAAATGGCCAAAATCTCTCGCATGTCACGATGAAGTGGTGAGATCAATCCAAAATGGTCGCTACATTTCCAAAAAGTACTTACGGGCCCAAAACGGACACCGGGTGCAAAAGTTACGCTCAATTCTTCGTTCGTCGACTCTCCAAGCGTTCCAAATATGCAAGTGCTCAATCTTTCGAAAAATGGCCGAAATCCCTCATACGTCACGACGAAGCATTGAGATCAATCCAAAACGGTCGCTACATTTCCAAAAAGGACTTGCGGGCCCAAAACGGACACCGGGTGCAAAAGTTACGCTCAATTCTTCGTTCGTCGACTCTCCAAGCGTTCCAAATATGCAAGTGCTCAAACTTTCGAAAAATGGCCGAAATCCCTCATACGTCACGACGAAGCATTGAGATCAATCCAAAACGGTCGCTACATTTTTGAAAAGTACTTACGGGCCCGAAACGGACACCGTTTGTACAAAAGTTACGCTCAATTCTTCGTACGTCGACAATCCTAGCGTTCCAAATATGCAAGTGCTCACACTTTCAAAAAATGGTCGAAATCCCTCATACATCACGATGAAGTTGTGAGCTCAATCCAAAATGGTCGCTACATTTCCAGAAAGTACTTACGGGCCCAAAACGGACACCGTGTGCAAAAGTTAAGCTCAATTCTTCGTACGCCGACAATCCAAACGTTCCAAATATTGCAAGTGCTCACACTTTTGAAAAATTGCCGAAATCCCTCATACGTCACGATGAAGTCGTGAGTTCAATCCAAAACGATCGCGACATTTCCAAAAAGTACTTACGGGCCCAA
>NW_019243717.1:0-1585 GCF_002742605.1 Olea europaea var. sylvestris | reverse complement strand
GTGCGGGATGTCGAGATAAGGTTGACGAGGCATAGTTAGTAAATGACAATGATCTTACATTGGAGCATCGCAATTCACTACATCATGCTTAGGCAATCTTGAATCGAACCTTATCTATTGAGAGGGGTTTTGGAAGCAAAAAGCCGGTTCACGATGGATATGTGAGGTAGATCACAATACTTGATATTTTCATGCGATGATTCAGGGACGCTGGATCAGGTCGCATATCAAGTCCATTAGGACACAGGAATGGAAAGTTTTAGCTACCCCTACTGACATTCAGACTTCGGCTATTGCATTCTACCAGAGCCTCTTACCTGTCCCTCTACAGCCTTTAGATCCCATTCGTTCTGATGTCATTCCCAAACTTTTGATGGAGAATGATAATATAACTCTAAACCTTCCCCCTTTGATTCATGAGGTACGGGAGGCGACCTTTAGTATAGATGTTGACAATGTCGCTGGTCCAGATGGGTTCTTCTCCATGTTCTTCTAGCATTGTTGGGATATTATTCAAGAGGACGTATACAGGGCAGTCTTGGATTTCTTTAGCAGCGGCCATCTTCCACGGGGATTTGCTGCTACTTCTATTGTCTTGATCCCTAAAAAGGATGGTGCTTGTAGATAGACTGACCTTAGACCTATCAGCTTATGTACAGTGTTCAATAAGATTATTACTAAACTTTTGAACACTTGGCTGAGTACACTACTGCCACGAATTATTTCTCCTCCACAGAGTGGATTCATCCCTGGCCGCCTAATTGGTGACAATGTCTTATTAGCGCAGGAGATGCTCTATACTCTTGATGATAGGGTGCGAAGAGGCAACACTATGCTGAAATTAGACATGACTAAAGCATACGATCACATGGATTGGAACTTCATTTACTCTGTCTTGGAGGTATTTGGATTTGATCACATTTGGATTGATAGGATCAGGAGATACATTTCGGAGTGCCATTTTTCTGTATTCCTAAATGGCCGTCCATATGGTTTTTTTTCCTCCTCATGAGGACCCAAACAGGGTGATCTCATTTCACCATCCTTGTTCATCATAGCTGCAGATTACTTCTCACGCCTACTTACACAAAAGTTCCAGAAATATCCCAGTATGTGTTACTGGCATAGAGGTAGTACTCTAGTCTCACATCTCTCATTGGCTAATGCTATGATTATTTTTGCCAATGACCAGAAACAATCTATCAAGAGGGTTTTAGACTGTTTGGAGCACTACGAGGGGGTTTCTGGCCAGTTGGTGAATAGAAACAAGAGCGTTCTTAAACTACCCAAATGGACATCCACTAGCCAGATCATAAGGTTGAATATTTTGACTGGGTTTAAACATCAGCAGTAACCATTCACTTACTTGGGGGTTCCCTTATTCAAGGGGAATAAGAGGAGCTTCTTTTATAATGACCTTACCCAAAAGATCAGGAGCAGGATCTGAGGTTGGGCTTCACGATTATTATCGCCTGGGGGTCGTATTACCTTGATGAGATCAGTGCTTTCTTCCATACCATTATAGCTACTTCAGATTATGCAGCCACCCAAGGTAGTACTAAAGAAAATTGAGAGCATCTTTGCA
>NW_019243716.1:0-1585 GCF_002742605.1 Olea europaea var. sylvestris | reverse complement strand
AACTCCTTCATCTCTGCAGCCAAGCTTATCATCAAAGAGTCTTCGATCATAACATCGGAAGAGATTTCTTTCAATTCATCATCGGCTTTGTTAATCTCTAGAAGCAAAGACTCTCTTTCAGATGCAGCACGAAGATATTGAGTACTCCTGACCATCGGTTCAACATTTTTAGCTAACAAGGAGAGGATGTCAGAGTGGACAACCTTCAATGTCGCTTTAAATTCAATAGAAACATTGAGCGATGGAAGTGTAAGTGCTTGCGCCAATTTCGTACTCAATAGCTCAAACTTATCCTTATGTTTAGTAGCACTAGCCTGGCCGATATTCATGTCCATAAAAGACACATACTCAAATACCGACTGCTTGAGAGACTTCATATTTTCCTCCGAAAAAGCAGAAGATGAAGTAGAAGGATGACTGGTTGAAGTATGGCGAGACATCTTGACTTGTCCCCAGGAAGTGAACAAGTCCTGGATGGAACGCACATTGTCATCAGCACCCTGCAAAGAAAAATTCCAACATTGAGGACTTTCACTACAATAAACGAAGCGAAAATGAAAGTGAAAAAAAATGTTACCTCATCAACAATCTTGGGAAGTTCAAGCATATCACCAGTTGGCTCCATCACCTGTGGGGACTTCCCCTTATCTGGGCAAGAAGACTTTGCCACAACGGGCAGGCCTATGGGAGCCTCTGCATAATTCAAGAAGCAACGAATCAGAAACCAGTAGCACAAGTAAAGGTAAAACATCAAAATATGTATTACCTTCTGGTTCGACATTTGGGGGGTCGGCGCCCTGGGAAGAAAGTGGCCCTTCTACTGGTTGTGATGAAGATTTTGGGACTAAATGTTTCTCTTTAAGCATAGCCCCTTCATCAGCTGATTTGGACGAAGCAACTTCAGCAGAAGATGATAAAGCATGAGTTGCCAAAACCAAAGCCTTCGAAGGAGAGGCTGAACTTTTCTGAAAAATTCAGGTAAACCATTAGCACATAGGAAAGTATGTTTGTGAAAAAACAAATTCAATTACCTTTCTCCTAAGGATGAGAGGAGCGTTGTCATCATCATCATCATCATCATCATCATCATTGTCATCCCGCAAAATGGGAGATGCTGAAACTGATCGTTTGCGGCTTAAGGCGCCTTTAGCTGTAGTAGCCTTGGCAAGTGGAGAAGCAGATGGACGGATAGGATGTTTAGCGCCAGCAGGGGAGGAATGATTCTTAATGGACACAGGGGTGACCAAAATAGGAGAAGTAGAAGAAGTGTCGGCTAATCCAGTAAATGGAAGGCACGATTAGCATCAATTGCAAACAATCTGCATTTTACCGATGATCAGAGCTGTTCAAAAAGAGGATGGACGACACAGCTAGAATTGAAAGGGGCTAATGAAAATTTGCTCGTCAAAAAAATGTTGCGAGCATCTACAACTTGTGCTTCTACCTTATTAATAGTGTGAAAACGATCTGTCAAATTTTTGGAGTAGCAAGGGAGGAACATGCCAAGTTTGGCCAAAACCAAGTTGGCGAGCAAAAAATTGGGGAGCATATATTTCAACCCCAGCCTTGACATTGGTTCCAGTTA
>NW_019243715.1:0-1585 GCF_002742605.1 Olea europaea var. sylvestris | reverse complement strand
CCCCCGGCGCGAATTTTGTTTCCAATCAACCTGTCAAATTTTAGCCCATTCCGACACAGTCACGAAAAATGACGAAATTGCCACCGGCGCGATTTTTGTTTCCAATCAACCAGTCAAATTTTTGCCCATTCCTACACATTCGAGAAAAATGACAAAATTGCCCAAGCGCGATTTTTATTTCCGATCAACTTGCCAAATTTCAGCCCATTCCGACACAGTCGCTAAAAATGACGAAATTGCCCCCGGCCAGATTTTTGTATCCGATCAACCTGCCAAATTTCAGCCCATTCCGACACAGTCGAGATAAATTACGAAATTGCCCTCGGCGCGGTTTTTCTTTCCGATCAACCAGTCAAATTTTAGCCCATTCCGACACCGTCGTGAAAAATGACGAAATTGGCCCCGGCGCGATTTTTGTTTCCGGTCAACCTGTAAAATTTTAAACAATTTCGTCACTACTGAGAAAAATGACGAAATTGCCCCGGCGCGGGTTTTTTTCCCGATCAACCTGTCAAATTTGAGCCAATTCCGACACAGTCGCGAAAAATGACAAAATTGCACCCGGCGCGATTTTTCGTTTTCGATCAACCTGTCAAATTTTAGCCTATTCCGACGCAGTCGTAAAAAATGACGAAATTGCCCCTGGCGCGGTTTTTGTTTCCGATCAACCAGTCAAATTTTAGCCCATTACGAAATAGTCGAGAAAAATGATGAAATTGCCCCCGGGGCGATTTTTATTTCCAATCAACCTCCCAAATTTCAGCTCATTCCGACACAGTCGAGAAAAATGACGAAATTGCCCCCGGCGCGATTTTTGTTTCCGATCAACCTGTCAAATTTTAACCCATTCCGACACCTCCGCGAAAAATGACGAAATTACTCCCGGCTCGATTTTTGTTTACAATCAACCTGTCAAATTTGAGCCCATTCCGACACAGTATCGAAAAATGACGAAATTGCCTCTGACGCGATTTTTGTTTCCGATCAACCTGTCAAATTTTAGCCCATTCCGACACTGTCGCGAAAAATGACGAAATTGCCCCCAGCGCGATTTTTGTTTCCGATCAATCAGTGAAATTTTAGCCGATTTCGACACCGTCGCGAAAAATGACGAGATTGCCCCCGGCGCGATTTTTGTTTCCCATCAATCAATCAAATTTTAGCCGATTCCGAGACCGTCGCGAAAAATGACGAAATTGCCACCGTCGCGATTTTTGTTTCCGGTCAACCTATAAAATTTTAACCAATTCCGACACAGCTGAGAAAAATGACGAAATTGCCCCGGGCGCGATTTTTTTTCTCGATCAACCTATCAAATTTTAGCCCATTCCGACACAGTCGCGAAAAATGACGAAATTGCATCTGCGCGATTTTTCGTTTTCGATCAACCTGTCAAATTTGGGCCCATTCCGACACAGTCACTAAAAATGACGAAATTGCCCCTGACGCGATTTTTGTTTCCGATCAACCTGTCAAACTTTAGCCCATTCCGACACAGTCGTAAAAAATGACGAAATTGCCATCGGCGCGAGTTTTTGTTTCCGAT
The DNA here is from genome assembly GCF_002742605.1 of Olea europaea var. sylvestris. Lineage (NCBI taxonomy): Eukaryota > Viridiplantae > Streptophyta > Magnoliopsida > Lamiales > Oleaceae > Olea > Olea europaea. The sequence goes on along the minus strand of NW_019243715.1, from coordinate 39 downwards.
CAACCTGTCAAATTTTAGCCCATTCCGACACAGTCGCTA
>NW_019243714.1:0-1585 GCF_002742605.1 Olea europaea var. sylvestris | reverse complement strand
TGATCTGCCTTTTGTCAAGGACAAGAACCTCGAACAAACCAAAAAGCCAAATCTTTGATACTACTTATTGGGGGACAGAATGACGTTATACGACCGATATGAAATATTGACCATAACTACAAGATGAGCACAAAGACAAGAATTTTTTGAGGGATGAATTGAAAATTTTATTCAACTATAGTGGAGAAAAATTTTAAACAATTTTGTTTCTCATAATTATTTTAACTTATATAATAAATCAACTTGTAAAGAAGAGACAACTATTTATAGGGAAATTGTATCAAAACTCTAATAATTTCTTAAAGATGGAAATACTATAAAAAATAGGTGGAACAAAGGAAACAATATATTCCTAAAAAAATCCAATCGAATTTAGATTACAAACCTAACAAATATACTATTTTAGGAAGAAAGGGACTTCCTTTATTTTGAAGACCACGAAAAGAGGGTCGATGATAGCTTTTGTGGAGTTCTGAAATATTTAATTTTATTGATTGATGTTTCCTCGAACTCTTGTTGAAGTTTATAAATATCATCGGACTTATTAAATTAAAATAAACATTATAAGGAGAACTGTTTTCTTTTAAAGAAGATTCCAAAATTTAAGTTACCGATTTGATCCATAAGAATACAAGACTGATTTTGAGAAATCTTTAAGTAGCCGGAGGGTCACAATATATATCTTGAATGATTGGTATCAATATCTACTTATAGATGTGTAATTTGTCTATTGATACCTCTACAGAGCCTGGATTTTTAGATATTTAGTAAGTGAAATTATCGAGTTCAAATTTAATTATGGTATAATAATTATATTTTTAATATTTACAATAATACTACATTAATTCAATTAATTAACGACATGTTCAATTCTAACTCTTACAAAATAATGTAATCAAATCCCATGGTATCTTTTGTGCTTCTCTTTGAGTTATTCATAAATTTGACTGTTAAAAATCACAAAAAGAGAAAAGTAGCGAGTCACAATAATGAAGAGAGGCGTAGCCAGATTGATTTTTTTTCAGAATGATAGATACGGTAATATGATACTATGAGAGATTTGGGAAAAATTTAGATTAATTTGATTAAATTGGGCTTGGACTAAAAATTAGAAATAGGGAAATCATGTTTTGGATTTGGGCTAAATTAATTTATTGGCAAATGAAGTAGGAAAACGATAACTTTAGGTTCAATTAAATAGTTGACCAACTGATTAGGGAAGAATTAAAATAATTTGACTTATCTAATGTAAGAAAAAAAAGGGGAAATTTCAGTTCTTATTTGGTTCTTGGTCTTGAGCCAAGAATTGAATCAAAGCTGTCGATTTTCGATTCAGATATCCATTCGAATATTTAACTTAAGAAAAAGGGAAAATTACCTTGTAGCCGGGTATTTAACTTTACTTTTCAAAGAAAGAAGATTTAAGTTAGTTATTTCAAAAGTCAGGCATCACACAAAATCATGTACTCGACATCAACCCACCCCTTTACTCTTTACTAACTGTTTCAAAGAAAACCTAAAATAAAAACCTGGTGGTGTCCTAGCTTTCGACACGGATGAGAGGAAATATTCAATACTTCGAGGC
>NW_019243713.1:0-1585 GCF_002742605.1 Olea europaea var. sylvestris | reverse complement strand
ACCGCGCCGGGGGCAATTTTGTCACATTTCGCGATGGTGTCGGAATGGGCTAATATTTGATAGGTTGATCGGAAACAAAAACCGCGCCGGGGGCAATTTCGTCATTTTTCGCTACGGTGTCAGAATGGGCTAAATTTTGACAAGTTGATCGGAAACAAAAACCGCGCTGGGGGCAATTTTGTCATTTTTCGCGACGGTGTCGGAATGGTCTCAAATTTGACAGGTTGATCGGAAACAAAGACCGCGCCGAGGGCAATTTTGTCACATTTCGCGATGGTGTCGGAATGGGCTAATATTTGACAGGTTGATCAGAAACAAAAACCGCGCCGAGGGCAATTTCGTCATTTTTCGCGACGGTGCCGGAATGGGCTAAAATTTGGCTGGTTGATCGGAAATAAAAATCTAGCCGGGGGCAATTTCGTCATTTTTCGCGATGGTGTCGGAATGTGCTAAAATTTGACAAGTTGATAGAAAACAAAAATCGCGCCCGGGGCAATTTCGACATTTTTCGCGACGGTGTCGGAATGTGCTCAAATTTGACAGGTTGATCGGACAAAAACGGCGCCAAGGCCTATTTCGTCGTTTTTCGCGACGGCGCCGGAATGGGCTCCAATTTGACTGGTTGATGGAAACAAAAACCGCGCCGGGGGCAATTTCGTCATTTTTCGCCACGGTGTCAGAATGGGCTAGATTTTGACAAGTTGATCGGAAACAAAAACCGCGCCGGGGGCAATTTCGTCATTTTTCACGACGGTGTCGGAGTGGGTTCAAATTTGACAGGTTGATCGGAAACAAAAACGGCGCCAAGGCCTATTTCGTCATTTTTCGCGACGGTGCCGGAATGGGCTAAAATTTGGCTGGTTGATCGGAAATAAAAATCTAGCCGGGGGCAATTTCGTCATTTTTCGCGATGGTGTCGGAATGTGCTAAAATTTGACAAGTTGATAGAAAACAAAAATCGCGCCCGGGGCAATTTCGACATTTTTCGCGACGGTGTCGGAATGTGCTCAAATTTGACAGGTTGATCGGACAAAAACGGCGCCAAGGCCTATTTCGTCGTTTTTCGCGACGGCGCCGGAATGGGCTCCAATTTGACTGGTTGATGGAAACAAAAACCGCGCCGGGGGCAATTTTGTCATTTTTCACGACGGTGTCGGAGTGGGTTCAAATTTGACAGGTTGATCGGAAACAAAAATCGCGCCGGGGGCAATTTCGTCATTTTTCGCTGCGGTGTCAGAATGGGCTAAATTTTGACAGGTTGATCGGAAACAAAAACCGCTCTGGGGGCAATTTTGTCATTTTTCGCGACGGTGTCGAAATGGGCTCAAATTTGACAGGTTGATCGGAAACAAAAACTGCGTCGGGGGCTATTTTGTCACATTTCGCGATGGTGTCGGAATGGGCTAATATTTGACAGGTTGATCAGAAACAAAAACCGCGCCGAGGGCAATTTCGTCATTTTTCGCAACGGTGCCGGAATGGGAAAAAATTTGGCTGGTTGGTCGGAAATAAAAATCGAGCCGGGGGCAATTTCGTCATTTTTCGCGATGGTGTCGGAATGTGCTAAAATTTGACAAGTTGATAG
>NW_019243712.1:0-1585 GCF_002742605.1 Olea europaea var. sylvestris | reverse complement strand
CCAACTCTTCCTTAGCCACTTTATCGACTCCCATTAGCTCGATAGGCCTAGTCAAGGCTAAGTGTTGAGGTTGAGGTTCGTAATAACCAGAAACCGGGGGAGATGATACCGGGATAACAGAAGGTAGCTTGGAGAGAAGTGCTTCTAGGCTGCTCATTGAAGGAGTGATTTTCATTGGCTGATTAAAATGATTGTAGAATTCAGTGGGGGGTACCATGTTGTTTTGATAATGAAATGCTTCTGGTGCATTGGAGTATGCTGCAGAGGATGGATGTGGCAAAAGAACCCCTGGAATGCTTTCAATGTAACTGAGCTTCCTTCTTAGTGACACAACATAGCTCAGGTCTTCAATAACCTTCATATATATCCAGTTCACGCCACGAGAAAACGAGTCATTTAGATCACATACGACTCAACATATAGACAAAATTTTAACTTCTTTTGTGCGTGAGCGCACTTTTGCACTCAAGAGTGAGAGAGAAAGAGAGAGAAAGAAAGAGGACCTTATGAACAGCTCCTAGCTGAATAACACCCTCTCTAACAGCAATCAAGGCAATAGTCTGTAATGTAATTCAGTTTGATTAAAATAAGTCATTGATAGCTTATTTTGGTAAAGAGTATCGAAAAGTACTCAATTATAAGTAAGAAAAATAAATTAAAAATCTTATCCATTATATTTTTCAGAGTACCAAAGATGATATTTCTTTGATGTGATACCTTTATACCGGACTGGAACTGAGCTTCCCAAGTCCTGGGATACTATTAATTAACGAAATAAGAAAGTATTCATTAATAAAAAGAGAAATATATAAAAAGAATATATTCTTATTTCTTACAACATGAAATCATAGACTAAAGAGATGAACTAACGAGAATTCAAAGGATTAATTGCTTACAGAATCAACTGAGTTATGCCATGCAGATAAGAAGTTAATTTCTTGATCATTTGGTTCTTTGTATATCCATTTATGGCTATGATCTGCTGCAACTTTTCCAATTAAACTTTAAAAAAAAAAGAAAAAAGAAAAAAGAAAAAAGAAAAAGAAAAAAGATCAGCTTGTTTATATCGTACTTACTGAAATCATCAAATAAAAATGGAAATTAAAAAAATTGGATTTCTTTGATTTTTAATTTTTCCTTACCCTTCACCATAGTTGTAGATTTCATGGGACATCTTGAAGAAGAGCTCAGGCTGCAGTCCCTGATAGTGTTGATAATCGTAAACCGACGAGCTGGCCGGGCATTCACTAGGATTAATCTCAGCTGTTGAAGCAGCGAAATTGCAGAAACCATCTTCCCAAACCAATATCCTGAATATAAGATATACAATTACAAAAAAAAAATAAGTGAGTTTGCATAATTTAGCATATAAATAAATCCAACCCCACTTATTTAAATAATACCAGTTCCTCCTGTTGCCTCTTGATCTGTCATATACACTTCCTTGGCTATCCCACCTATGAGAAAAAATAGAAAAAGAAGATGAATCTTACATAATGCATCGGATCTCACTGCGTTTTAAGCGAAAATTTTCGATTATTTCATAATATGCAAGAATAGATGAAATCTAGCAGTATTTTTTTTT
>NW_019243711.1:0-1585 GCF_002742605.1 Olea europaea var. sylvestris | reverse complement strand
TTAAACTGTCCGACAGGGTAATGTCAAGTGGCAAAGTGTAAACTAAAGTGTACACCATAGTGTACATATCGCAAGATTTTTACCGATTGAATTTACTATTTGCCCACTGATTTTTGACATGTTGTTTGTCACTTGCATTGTTGTTAAGTGTCAATCGAATGGAAAAACTGTTTGAAATTTAAACTGTCCAGCAGTGTAATGTTACGTTGGATTGTGTAAACTAAAGTGTCTACCATAGTCTACATGTCGTAAGGTTATTATCGATAGAACTTTGCTATTTGTGCACTAATTTTGGACACGTTGTTTGACACTTGCATTGTTGTTAAGTGTCAACTGGATGGAAAACTGTTTGAAATTTAAACAGCCCAACAAGGTAATGTCACGTGGCAAAGTGTAAACTAAAGTGTGCACCATAGTGTACATGTCGCAAGGTTCTTACCGATTGAATTTTGCAATTTGTACACTGATTTTTGACACGTTTGACACTTGCATTGTTGTCAAATATCAATTGGATGGGAAAACTGTTTGAAATTTAAATTGTCCAATAGGGTAATGTCAAGTGGCAAAGGGTAAACTAAAGTGTACACCATAGTGTGCATGTCGCAAGGTTTTTACACTTTGACCTTTGCAATTTGAACACTGATTTTTAAGATGTTGTTTGACACTTGCATTGTTGTCAAGTGTCAATTGTATGGGAAAACTATTTGAAATAAAAATTGTCCAGCAGTGTAATGTCACGTTGCAAAACGTAAACTAAAGTGTACACCATGGTGTACATGTCGCAAGGTTCTTACTGATTGAACTTTGCTATTTGTACACCGATTTTTGACATGTTGTTTGACACTTGCATTGTTGTCAAGTCTCAATTGGATGGGAAAACTATTTGAAATTTAAACAATCCAACAGGGTAATGTCACATGGGAAAGTGTAAACTAAATTGTACACCATAGTGTACGTATAGCATGGTACTTTCCGATTGAACTTTGCTATTTGTACATTGATTTTTGACACGTTGTTTGACGCTTGCATTGTTGTCAAGTGTCAATTAGATTGTAAAGTGTGTACACCATAGTGTACATGTCGCAAGGTTCTTACCGATTGAAATTTGCTATATGTACACTGGTTTTTGACACGTGGTTTAACACTGGCATTGCTGTCAAGTGTCAGTTAGATGGGAAAACTATTTGAAATTTAAATTGTCCAAGAAGACAATATCACATGGTAAAGTGTAAACTAAAGTTTCCACCATAGTGTAAATGTAGCAAGGTTCTTACCGATTGAAGTTTTCTATTTGTACACTGATTTTTGACACGTTGTTCAACACTTGAATTGCTGTCATGTGTCAATTGGGGGGAAAACCTATTTGAAATTTAAACTATCCGACAACGTAATAACCCGTGGCAAAGTAAAAACCAAAGTGTACACCATAGTATACATGTCGTAAGGTTCTTACCAATTGAACTTTCCTACTTCTACACTGATTTTTAACACGTTGTTTAATACTTGCATTGTTGTCAAGTGTCAATTGGATGAGAAAACTGTTTGAAATTTAAATTGTCCAACATGTTAATGTCACGTGGCAAAG
>NW_019243710.1:0-1585 GCF_002742605.1 Olea europaea var. sylvestris | reverse complement strand
AATGAAAAAATTGCCCTTAGGGCAGTTTTTCTTTCATAATTTTCTATCCAGCACTTCTTCAACCAAACATAATTAATACGGAAATTAATTATTCGTAGGCCCAAACGAAGGAATTTGGCTAAAATCCCATGATCCCGGGTCTGTGCCCCGAGTCCAATTTCACGGGCCATTTCCAATCAACCAACCTAATTTCGGTCCATTCCCACACCATCGTGACTAATGATAAAATTGCCCCTGGTCCGGTTTTGCTTTGTTAATTTTTTGTCCAACGCTTCTTCAACCTGACATAATTATTAAGGAAATTAATTATTCGGAGGTCCAAACGACAGAATTTGGCTAAAATCCTGTGATCCCTAGTCTGTGCCCCGAGTCCAAATTCGTGGGCCGTTTCCATTCAACCTGCCAAATTTTAGCCCATTCTGACACCGTCACGAGAAATGAAAAAATTTCCTCGGTGCGGTTTTTCTTTGTTAATTTTCTGTCCAGCACTTCTTCAGCCTGACATAATTAATATGAAAATTAATTATTCGGAGGCCCAAACGAAGGAATTTGGCTAAAATCCCGTGATCCCTGGTCTGTGCCCCGAGTCCAATTTCGCGGGTCGTTTCCAATCAGCTTGCCAAATTTCAACCCATTCCGACACCGTCGCAAAAAATAACAAAATTGCCCTTGGTGCGGTTTTGCTTTGTTAATTTTATGTCCAACACTTCTTCAAGCTGACATAATTAATAAGGAAATTAATTATTTGGTGGCCCAAACGACGGAATTTGGCTAAAATCCCATGATCCTGGGTCTGTGCCCCGAGTCCAAATTCGTGGGCCGTTTCCAATTAACCTGCCAAGTTTCAGCACATTCTGACACCGTCACGACAAATGACAAAATTGCCCCGGTGCGATTTTTCTTTGTTAATTTTCTGTCGAGTACTTCTTCAACCTAACATAATTAGTACGGAAATTAATTATTCGGAGGCCCAAACAAAGGAGTTTGGCTAAAATCCTGTGTCTGTGCTCCATTTCGCGGGTTGTTTCCAATCAACCTGCCAAAGTTCGGCCCATTCCGACACCATCGTGAAAAATGACAAAATTCCCCTTGGTGCGATTTTGCTTTGTAATTTTATGTCTCGCACTTCTTCAACCTGACATAATTAATAAGGAAATTAATTATTCGGAGGCCCAAACGAAGGAATTTGGGTAAAATCCCGTGATCCCGGGTTTGTGCCCCGAGTCCAATTTCGCGAGCCGTTTCCAATCAACCTGTCAAATTTCGGCCCATTCCAACACCGTCACAACAAATGACAAAATTGCCCCCGGTGCGGTTTTCCTTTTTTAATTTTATGTCCAGCACTTCTTCAACCTGACATAATTAATTCGGAAATTAATTATTCGATGGCCTAAACGAAGGAGTTTGGCTAAAATCTCGTGATCTCGGGCCTGTGCTCCGAGTCCAATTTCGCGGGCCGTTTCCAATCAACCTGCCAAATTTTGGCCAATTCTGGTACCTTTGCGAAAAATGACGAAACTGCCCCAGGTGTGGTTTTGCTTTGTTAATTTTCTGTCTAACACTTCTTCAACTTGACATAATTAAT
>NW_019243709.1:224260-225894 GCF_002742605.1 Olea europaea var. sylvestris | reverse complement strand
CCAAACTTTCAGTAAGTTCAATTTCATTCTCGAAACTTGTGACTTTCCCCCTAATTTCTCTTTTAATGCTTCTTAACAATTTCGTACAATTCGACTAGTCTTTAATTACTCCAAAACAAGTCTAGTTCGACTAAAAAACTTCCTTTTTTTGCTCCAGATACCTTTAAATCCGAGTTTTGCCTACATTGTAACATTTCCACAAAATTAAGTACAAATTCACTCACTTTTGCAAATATATTGAGCTAATAAGCATGAATAAAACACGTTTATCAGCCAACATCAACATTTCATAAATAAAAGTTAGTGTAAAAAACTTTGGTCATGTATAATATGGAAAAGGTTTATATTGAGGACTCAATTTTTAATGTAGGTAAATGCTTGTATTGATGAGAGCATAAATATTGAATATGATACAGTATAAAAAATTTAGGGAGTGTGTGCAATATTATAAAAATGTAAAAGAAAAAGGAGATTAAAACTGGCAAGTAAGATTTTTATTAATTATAACTAACATTAACATACAACATATCCGCAGTCTCACTCTATTGTATACAAAATTTATACATAGAACACTATTAATCACCACATCCTATCACACCTTACATATATACTGTCACATGCATGTACATTGTAATAACACCTATTTACATATATACAATATTTTTTTCTCGATACAAGATGTCAGCACGAGTTACGTGTCACATAAGAAAAAGATCGGGTGCGAGGAGGTTCATATTAAAATATAGGGATTCAAAGACCAAACCTCCCCTGCATACTAGTCGCACGTGCATATATTAGTTTGACTCATCAATCACGTAACTCATAACTGACGCAAATCTTGTTTCTTGAACTTCAGTTTTTATAAAACCATCAGATAGGCAAATGGTTGCTATAATTCCCATTATCCGAATTGCTCATGAAAATCTGCATCTCTTCCACAAACTGGAAGGTGGTGTCCTTCGCGGCCTCTGCCCACAGGACAGAGTCATCAACCGCCGGCAAGCACATATTCATAATGTTCGCCATTTCTTCCCATCTCACAAATTCATTTTCATTAACATTAATCAGATTGCTGTTCAGGAATGCACCCTGAAATGGATATCCATCAACAGCTGGTAGAGAGGCAGATTGAGAAGAAAAGAGTGGATTTTCTTGAATATGCACTTGACTGTCATTGTTGGGAAAAACTGCAAACTGAAGATTCTCTTCATACAAATGAGGGAGATTAAGCTTAGCATCAGGACCGTACAGTTTCCAGGCGGCAGCGTCGTAAGCCACTGCAGCGTCATAAGAATTCTTGAAAGTCCCGAGCCACGTGCGATTGCCGCCATTGGGCTCACGGATTTCAGCCACCCATTTGCCCCAAGTGCGCTGCCTCACGCCTTTGAAGGGGCAGAAGGCATTTTCAGGGCCACCTTTGCCTCTCATGCACCCTTTCCTCGAGCTTGTCTGAGCGGCTTTCCTGGTCTTTCCTTCTCCCAATGCCATCACAGGTTTCAACAACTTTTTTCTAATAAAAAGCTTGAATGAGAATTTTTTTTGAATCAGTGAGTGATTTTCATATCTACATATGGAATGTGAGTCTGTATTTATAGGTGAAGATACACGGGCCCCCGGGGGGGGGGGGGGGTTTT
>NW_019243709.1:216146-224093 GCF_002742605.1 Olea europaea var. sylvestris | reverse complement strand
TTTATGGAAAAGTTCATAAAGTTTCTACAATTTTACTGCTATTCACCAAGAATTTGCACCAGAATATAAACTTGGTACTAAAAGACAGATTTATACTTGGTGGGATTTGCCTTTCACTTGTAGAAGGTGCTGAGAATTGGAAGTTAGTTCAATGGGAAATGCATTCAGGAATGTCTGACATCATATGTAATAAAAATTGTTGCTCATGGGATGGGAACGCAATAACCCACATTAATGAACACGAATACAGTCGAAACCACCTACTGCTGCCAACAGTATCTACAACCTTTCCAGCTTCTTTTATGAAAGAGCCTCGTGATTTTTGTGAGTCCGAGGAAAATATCTACTGTCGGGTAACTTATTATACCACACAGTAAAAAAATGCTCTACTGCTCACTAGATAAATACTGCGAAAATGCCATTCTGTATGACAAGAACCGAGATTAATGCTTCAGACTGAAAAAATGATGATATAATAAGATCTTGAGTCAAGCCCACAAGAGTAATTTATTCCGTAATATTTTTTGTTGGTACAACAAACCATTTTGGGGATTGAAAAAATGTACTTAAAAAAGTTGACCAAGGAGCAAAAACAAAGTCCCGCCCAGTTCGAGTTATGAGTAGCCTGGCAAGGTTACTGCAAAATGGCATCCAAAATCCTGCCGCATCAAATTGAATATGAGCAACCATATGATAAAATTGACTATGGCTGCCTTGTAAAATTATTTGCAATTGATGGCCTCAAAGATATTTCGATTACTCCAAGTATCTTGGCAAATGGACAAGACTTCCCTTATATCCTCGAACATTTCATCAATCCTTGTACCCTTCCTGCAAGCCAATGCATCGGGATATAGGACTTTCCTCGGTGTCACATTGAGGAAACATATACAAAACGATAAAAAGTTCAACAAATAAATAATTGTCACACTCAAAGCACAAGAAAAAATATTCGAATAAATTTGTAAAGTGCACCTATAGACACCACAAGTGAAAGCAATCCTTTCTTTTAATCATACACGAATAAAGATGACAGTGGAATAAATACAGAGCATCATGTTATCTAGAAGATTGTCAGCTTCATGAGAGTATAACTGCTTAGACAAAATTGAGACGGTGCTACTAGATTTCTATGTAAACTGAGAAATGAGAATACTATCTAATTCTCAAGAGTTCGTCCCCCAAGCATATCACAGTTTTTTAATGCATGCCATTTGTTTAGGCCAATGAACTTTAGCCACTGTTTTACAGCCTTTATTTTCAAACTCCTTTTTACACATTCATTTTCAACTACACATTCACACAATAAAATATTTTGTACTTAAATCCAAAACTTTTTTCTACCATTTAACTACACATTCTCCTAAAAATCACTATTCAAAACTTTATTTCCTCAAATAATGGTTGTCAAACAGGTAATAAGCTCTCAATCAGACAGAATCAATTTTTTATATGGCGCATTAAAGGGACAATTGTTAGGACCTGTTGGAGATATACACAGTTTAAGGTGAGATATAAGAAACAAAGGGATTCACACTGCAGGTTCGCTCGACCCAATCTATTTAAACACAGGTCAAGCCTTTTGAATTAGCGATTTTTTAACTAAACGTGTTAAATTATACCACTGCACATTGCCCATTCTCTGCTTCACCAGGCTAAGCCTACATAAAGCACAATAAGGATAGAAGAAACAACTTTGCTGTAGTGCTTGGTAGGGATCTAGACCCGCTCTGTTGAGCTAAAGGTCAACCCAAGCCTTGGCAAACAACTTAAATATAGAATATAAATTCATATGTACAAGAATAGTGTGCTCGATGTCACTATGCATGTATAAAGTATAAACCAAGACACTTCCAGCTGACAATTTACCTTACTGAAATGGAAAGAATGCAAATGTTTCATTTCTAGCATTGCTGATATGAAGGCATACAAAGTTATATTTAATAATTTAATACAAGCAATACTTACTTTGAGATGAACATTGGCAACAAATCTTAGCATCAACTGCAAAGTGCAAACTCAGCTCCTTTCCAGGCTGACCAAGAACTAAAACCTGCAACGAGTCGAGAATGAATTGCATGTCAACATGTGAAAGGTGGGTCTCACTGCAAATCTTGGGCTTTATTGTCATTCAACACTCAATCAATTGCAACCCTTTGTTTTTCTGAAAGATAAAAGATATTAACAGAAACTACAAATACATAAAAGATTCCTTGTCAGTCTTTGATCCAGTCCACAGAAAATATATGCAAATACATAAAAAAACTGCCCCGCCTATATTATCCAATACATCTGAAGATGAAACTCATTAGTCCAAAGAAGGTCCAATTTAAGTAGTGAGTCTGAAGGGGCTAGAAGATGGAGAGAAACTTCACAAAACATATGGTGACTAGGAATAATGCTATGGTGCATGAATTGTAATTTTTAATTTTCATTGTACACCCTCCATCTCCAGATGCGGTAAGTTTTTGTTTTTGGTTTATTTTTTTTGTTCTGTGTCTAAATTTTTATATTAATAAAACATACCATCTACAGTGGTTTTTAGGGAAATTTTTTTTTTTTTTTTTTTTTTTTTAAATTTATGCAGCCAAACATTGTAACTAAGCGAATTTGGTAGGTTACTGGACCAAAAGGGAGAGGGACTTTTGAAGCTGAGAGTAAGTGGTGGCCTGGTCCATCATAAAGGAAGAACTTTGAATTTGTATGCAAGACAGATAAGATATTAAAGATTTTTTACAGTGATCAAAATTGTCAAATAATTGTATTATAGAATTAAGAGAACTCAGGTTTCATGTTGTCTGATAGGAAACCATTTCAATTAAGTAGCTAAACTATAGATGATACATTTCTTGAACTCTGCATGTAAAATTCTTTAAATCCCAACATAGTAATTCAGCACTTCAATAAGATGTCTAAGGATGGTACTCTCACAAATTTTGGTCATTATGCCCTAGAATTATTTCTTGAAATTACTAAAATTAGCTTATTATGTCTGCAAAGTATGTGAAGAAGAGTGCTGACTCCTTCACCCTAACTCATAAAAACAATGAAGTTTTCTGCTAGGTAGTGGCACGAAGGTTAAAAAAGCTAGAGGAACTCCGAAAAATGCTCTTTTCTGGCAGATTTCAGGAGGAAGGTTTCTTCTTGATACTTATTAGCTACTATGGTAAATGAAGACATGCATTGGATATATAATGGAAGGCTTTCTATAATAATTAAAAGAACGCTGAAACTTTGAGTACATTTCTGTTACCCCTGATCTTAAATCCTTTTCCAGTGCATTTGCATTCTGACACACTGCTAGTTATACCCATAACTGATATCCACAAACAGGTATCTGCAAACAACTGCAGCCAATAGGTTCTGAAGATCGAGCAAGATACCAGCATCATACCTGGTTTATGGGGTACACAACTCAACGAAACCATATCCCATTCTTATCTCAAGCCAAGTACATGGTTCCTCTTTTTCTTCTCAGCCACAACAAGTAACAAGGGACATCTCAAAAGCTATAACACGAAGATTCAAAATCCTTCTCATTAGTTATTACCCCATGCCATGTGATTAGATGTCATCAAACTCTTCCTCTAGGTTTCATAATTGTACTGGTATCATCAATTTTACTAACTTGTGCATCTGGCCACATTGTTGAATCCCAATCCATGTCCTTGCAATTTACATTCAATTGACATCACTTTAACCAACTCATGAATATGTTCAAATTTTTAACCTTCTCTACTTATTTTACAGAATATCCTCGATCATGTGATCCTACTACTATTTCAAAGCTAAAGTAGCTAGTTCTCCAACTTAAAATATTATAAATATTTCACTGGTTAGCAATAATACATTTCTTTAGCAAAGTTAGCTGCATTCATTGATAAGTTGACTGGAACAAGAAAGCCAACTTATCCAGGAATACTACCAACGATTAAAATCAGCATATACACTATTAAAAATGACAAGACATAGAACAAATTCCTTTTGCAAGGTTGCATATATCATCATGCAGGTAAGTCTAATTAAATTAAAAGCAACATATTACAAGTAGAAATTCAAATGGTCCTCTATTGACATATAGTGTCAATTGATACTAAGAATAACAAACAAAACCAATCATAAAATTTGCAGAGACTCTATAAGATTGTGTTTTGTCAAAGATATAAACAACATGCAATAAAATGATATGCAGCATCTTGATGCAGTGTAAATTCTGAAATTAGATTCCAAAGAAGAAATAAATAGAGGATCTAAAGTACACCATTAGATAAAGACCAATATAAGCCATTACCTTATCGCTGTAATATCTCATCATATTGGTGGTTTAAGCCATCATTTTGTCCTCCTACGTGCAAGTATTTCCAATGAGGTAATCTATTGGAACCAAAAGATGGAAAAGCTAAAAGAATACATGGAGGTCCAGAAAACGCTGAACAAATAATTGCTACAACCCCTGATATGAAATTTACAAAATAGTACATCCAGAAAAAGACAATTTCACCATTATTATTTGATTAATGGTTTTGAAAATTTATGTGAGAAAGTGTTCTTTTTCGATGTATTCTACTATCTTTGCCCCCCCTCCTCGCTGTCATAGCTATAAGCTTAATGTCATAAGCATTACATGTTAAAGACTGGCAATGGCGAATAACCTCTCCTTGTCCATCCCTTGCACAAGAGGTTCATCGCCTGATGAGCTAAATCAGCCAGAAGATTTCCTCTTTTATGTTACATATATTTATTTTCTTTCATTATCCTAATTGAAGAAATAATTGCAAAATAAAACAGCAATTACTAAAATGAGTTATAACCCCCAGTAGAGACATATTACAAAGTAATGGTTTATTTTCGTTACGTTTTGTTATCCTTCAAAAGTAAGAGTAGATCTTGTATAGTATTGATCAACTTAATACTCCTATTGGAAACAATCCACTATCACAAAAACTTATGTACTCCACATACCTGTAGTTTTGGTCTACTGTGCAATTGAGATCAAAACATCAATTGTGTCAACATTTCCTCCCCAGTTATGCTACAGGTACAGACAAAATTTTACAGAATAACACTTGGGCATTTTTCATTTATTTTGGACCAAATAATGGCAGAAAATGCACCATAAAGGTGCTGCTATGTTTTCTTTCCTCCATGTTCTGCATTGTATCGGCTCTTATCGATAACTCAATATATTGAATCTTTTCACCCAACTGCATAAATCACCTTGTCACCACCATGTCTACCTATAGGCAGGATAAGTGAACCATGAGGTTATCTATAATAGGAACTCTTCAGCAAATTTCTAACATTCTAAGTGCTACCGGAGCGATCCAAAATGAAATTTTAAAACAAAGATAAAAGGATTTTAATGCTCATGCATTATATGAAGAGCAAAGGGGAAATTGATGGACAGAACCCAAAATTTTAAATTGAATTATATAAAATTGAATAAAGATCACACATTAGAGGAAAATAATAGGTTGTTTACTATTCCAAAGATTAAAAAAGAAAAAAGTATAATATTTAAACTAAAGTACAGAAATTGTTGACAAAACATGTGCAAAGAAAAGGAAAGGAAAGAATGACAAACCCAAATTTATTCTGATTATTTAGCAAGCCAAAATCTTGGGGCCCCAAAAAGGAAAGAAGAAACAAATTAAACAGAAATTAAGCAAGGATGGGGTTTTTAGCCTTTGATTATTGATGAGGAAGATGGTGACTCTACAGTCGGAGTAAAGTGTCGGGGACAAAGCAAATAGAGAAAGCCAAGAATCATTACATTATTTCACATTGACAAGCTAGAATGAACTTTGTTGAGGAAGCCAAGAGAACATGTGACCCAATTATTAAATTAGATGAAATCATCTAAATAGTCAACTCTTACCTTTGTATTTACAAAAATGTCACTTTTTTTTTTTACATTGCAAGAATGTCAATTTTAGATAATTTTAGACATATTTGGCCTTAAAACTAAATTTAAATACCCAACATATCCTAATGAAATTTTGATTTGACCAATCAAACAAATTGTACTAAATTATGAAAGATTGTCAGAGGAAAATGAATTATTGAAGAAAAATATGCAGAGCAAAAATGAAAATGCAAGCTCCAACCCCCCCTCATTCGAAGAAGAAAATCCCGTGAAGGAAAGAAGGAGAATTCAACCCTCTCTCTCGCGAAATAGACGATCGTCGTGAACCCCGTATGCCTTGAATGAAAGGAAGAGAAATCGAAACCCTAAATATCTAAAACTCACTCGTCACTGTGACGAAAGCGACCACCGACGGCGACCCACAATGTCGTGAATTAAAGGAAGAGGAAACGAAGTCCCGAAATCCCTGAAAGTCGGTCCTCTCTGTGACCAAATCCACCATCGCCGGTGAACTCCTCTCCCTCATCAAAAACTGTAAAACACACTCCTCAAACGACGTCAGAAGTTGAAAGTGCGATCTTCCCACTGCTCCGGTCTCTAGGTGTCGGCTGCCGACTGTCGAGCACTACCCGTACATAAGTGAATCT
Organism: Olea europaea var. sylvestris; assembly: GCF_002742605.1. Classification (NCBI taxonomy): domain Eukaryota; kingdom Viridiplantae; phylum Streptophyta; class Magnoliopsida; order Lamiales; family Oleaceae; genus Olea; species Olea europaea. The sequence goes on along the minus strand of NW_019243709.1, from coordinate 217,580 downwards.
GATTTCTGTGGTTGCATTTGTTGTCTTTGCCGTTTTTGAAAATGATTGATTGGGTTTTCATTTTGGTGTTTATTTGTGTGTGTTTTTAGATATGTTTGTTTATGGGTGTATACAAAAACTGTAAAACACACTCTTCAAACGACGTCAGAAGTTGAAAGTGCGATCTTCCCACTGCTCCGGTCTCTAGGTGTCGGCTGCCGACTGTCGAGCACTACCCGTACATAAGTGAATCTGATTTCTGTGGTTGCATTTGTTGTCTTTGCCGTTTTTGAAAATGATTGATTGGGTTTTCATTTTGGTGTTTATTTGTGTGTGTTTTTAGATATGTTTGTTTATGGGTGTATGGTTTTTTGTGGATTGGAGTTGGAGATGAAAATTGAAATTGATTGCAGGCGACGTCCACCGTCATTCACTCCACCGCCAAGCAAGATTTTAGTCTGTTGCAGTAATATGTTGAGGTTAGTGTTTTGTTTGTTTTTTGCATATTGTTATTTGGAAAAAAGAGGAAGTTCTTTTACATTGTTGAGTTAAGAACGTAAATTGATGTTTTCGGATGAAACATGGCTCTTGAGACTGAATTGTTACCTATGTTTACTGCTGTAGAAGGTAATTATAACACTGATGATAATGTGGTTGCTGCTGAGAAAGATGGTATGCATGAGTTGAGCAAATCCTCGAATTGTAAATCTGCAATGAATATATGTGTTGTACGGCATCACAAATGCTACTACACTAGTCTCACCATTTGATTTGGTAAGTGAACTCTGTTCATCAATGAAGCTTCAATCTTGCATGGTTCTATTAATCAAGTTTGAAGGTGCCGATTTACTAGTATGTAGTGTTTTTATTGCGGTTATGTAATTGTCGTTCCCGTTCTTATTTTAGTATGATGTGTGAGTTCGAATACGTGATCTTAAATTATGAAGTGAATCAATTGACATTATAACACTTAGTTGCAAAGATAGGTGAAGGATCTTTGTTTATGTTTGTATTCCACTTGTGAATGCTAAAAGAATATGTTGCAATGATGCATGAAATAATTGCAGATCTTGGTGAATATTCATGTGATTGTGCATGTGTTCGTAACTTGTATGATCCTCTATTCGTTCATCCATGGCCCTTGAGGAATAATATTGTTTCAGTTAATACATTTCTAAGTAAAAATACGTTTGAATATAGAAGTCCACTCGATTTAAATCGAGAATGTGCAACTGGAATCAGTAATTTTGTCCAACTTTCCTGAAGTTGATACTGATCACTCAAAAAGAAGAAAATTGAGAGGATGAAGATAAAGAAAATTTGAAACTGTGAGAGAGAGAGAGATGTTTAGTTTTCGTAGAGAACAGAATGCAACCATTCGATTTCACTTCCCTAATTAATCAGGCAAAGGTGACACATGGTAGCATTTCAACAAATCCATTTATTTAGAAAAAA
>NW_019243709.1:212645-215812 GCF_002742605.1 Olea europaea var. sylvestris | reverse complement strand
TATTTGCGGTTGCACTTATTTTATGCTTTCTTTGGAATGCCAAGCTTAAAGATTGTCATTGTGCTATTGTAGTCCGCTATGTTTGAATTTTAGTTTGATATATAAGATCAAATTTTGGGGATAGAACAGAATTAGGGATTTGACCATTAGAAATTAGCTTTAATATTACTTTTGGTTATACTTGATATACACTTTCAGTTTATAATGCTTAATAATTAAAATATTTGGAGATTAGTATTCAAGAAATGTGGCAATTTCAATGTATGCTCCTCTTCAATACGTTTTTTATGCGCAGCATTTTTTGTCTTGTTGCAGAACCAAACTTTGTGGAGTGTCGAGGAAGAAAAGAGACGTATCTGTCCATAGCTCTTTGCAACTGCTACAACTAGACGTGGTGAAAGCACTTTCTTCTCTCTTGTTTTTGTGATGTACGAATATGTATTGAACTTATCTCGCACAAGAAATTCACAAAACTACTTGCTGCTTTGCATATCTCTTAGATTGCTCGGTACGCAATTACATCATTTGGTGTGTTCGATGTAGTTATAAAGGGAAAACTAGTCTTGTTTGCTTGCCTTCTATTCTAACGGTCTTTTTTTACTTGGTTGCTTCGATGTGTTTACATTCGTACTTGATTGCATGGCTGGCTATCAAATGACATTGTAGAATTAATATCTACGTTTTCATCTTTATTGTGATTTTTGGGATGACCGGATTTTGGTATGTTCTACATTTTGATATAGGGCACCATACATATGTAACATCTAAGTTTTAAAGCGTTTTGTGAATTTTGGGGAGCCTGATTTTCCACTGTTATGTAGCAAGTTTGTGGGTTGGGGCACCATGCATACGTATACCATATTTATGTTGAAAACTATCGTTCCCGACATTTGGCTGCTATTATTCTCGACAGTTGGGTGAATCCCGACAGATGAACTGTCGTTCCCGACAGTTAGCTGCAGGCATTCTCAACAGATAACAGATGCCACTGTAAGGCAAAGTGCAATCATCTGTCGACACAGACTTTGGTGACAGTGTCTCGACACATGACTGTGGGCACTGACGACACTGCACGTGCATCGAGAAACAACACGTCTGTGGAACATTCATCTCTCATTACCGCATGTATTTTCGCACATTACAAAAAACTTTTGGTAACATTTTTTTTTTGTTGAAGATTGCTTGCACAATTCGCCACAATAAATGTTTACTGCAAGTTTGGGTAGATGATCTGTTCTTATACGTTTCTCGTATTACTTGTTCCAATTCATGTGGTTGTATGCTCTGCGGAAGTACGCTTGTAATTTGTAATATTCAACTGCTGTTAAATTATGGTCTGACCATTATCTTTTCATCTGCAGAAATTATGAAATTTCAATTTTGGGTGCCCGAGAATGGACGGTTTTTCACTTGTATCTCGCAACAGAGCAATTTGAAGTACATTAAAATAGTGATGGATAACTTGGACGACTGACTTTCGCAACTCCTGCCTTAGGTTTCTCGCTAACGTTCCAGAGATCCAATTTTCCGCTCAGCTAATCCAGGCACTGGTGTGTCGAGGGATCCGTTGCGATAAGTCCCACGAGTTGTGGTTCAATGTGCAGGGCCACCTAACCCGGTTTGGACTGCAGGAGTATGCTATCGTCACTGGACTGCATGCTAGGTCGTTTCCGGAGGTCGATTGGTACACAAAGACATTGGGGAAGAGGAGGCTGAAGGAAAAGTATTTCAAATCGCTAGAGAAGATTTCATGTGCCCAGTTGGAGAAGGCTTTTCTCCGCTCGTCGACACATCGAGAAGATAGATACAAGCTCGGGCTTGCTCTAATTATCGAAGGAGTTATCACTGCTCCAGACAACAATGTCGGCATTGATGAGGATACGCTTGCCCTCGTGGACGACCTGGAGCTATTTTTTTCATACCCCTGGGCAAAAGTGGGGTATAGGCGTTTGTTGAAGGGATTTTGGGGTACTTGGGCACGTAAAATGAGCGATGCAAAGACGAAGAACAAGAAGGACGTTAGTTACACAATTCACGGATTTCCGATCGTCATGCAGGTAAGAACAACATTATGTTTATGTGTTTTGTTTGTCAGTATTAGACCATGTCTCCACAGTGTTTGAATGGATATTAATGAGACAATTTTTTTGTTATTGTCCGGACAGATTTGGGCATATGAGGCCATGCCCGAACTCGGCGAACACTTTGGTGAGCGGGTGGGTGAACGCTCACCCCGACTTCTGTGCTGGACCTCTACCAAACAACCGCAACAGCGTACGTATGATGCGTTCTTCAGGGACGTACATGTCATGAATATTTTTCATTTGCCTTTCAATTATTTTGTTTTATTGGGAATAGTATGCAATATATTATAACTACGTGTTCTCCCCTATTTCCACAGTTGTATGTGCATGCCACACTGCGTCCTATGAAGACCGAGCGTGATCTGTCATACATCGCCAGTTTGGTACCGTTTCCCGACCGTCCGGTGTAATTTTTGGACAACCTCGCTAGGAGTGGTCGGGCCACAGTTCCATGAGGCAGTACCAGCCAGTGGGGGACATGAGGTATTTCCACAGTTGTATGTGCATGCCACACTGCGTCCTATGAAGACCGAGCGTGATCTGTCATACATCGCCAGTTTGGTACCGTTTCCCGACCGTCCGGTGTAATTTTTGGACAACCTCGCTAGGAGTGGTCGGGCCACAGTTCCATGAGGCAGTACCAGCCAGTGGGGGACATGAGGGTAGCACTGTAGGTGACAGGCATGACGACGAGTCCGGTGCAAGGGCTGAGGACGATGAGACATCCACGAGCGATGATCGTCAGACACCGGAGGGCAACGGGGACGATGTGTCTAAGGCTGATGACAGTGGAGAAAGCGATCGTGACACCTCCATCGAGACCGGTGCTGGTGACACCGAGGATGACGAGGAAGCCTCGAGACGACAGTCGGGTGCATTATCCACTCCAATGGTTGCCCCGTCCACATCTGTGGTGCAGGGTACGCGTGGTGGATCGACTTTGACGAGGGACAACGTGGAGGGCATGTTGTATGACCAGCGCATCCTCTTCGAGATGAGGTTGCGGACCGTGAAGCTTCAAATCGTGCAGCACGTGACCAACGAGTTTGCCAGACTGAGGGACTTCATATCTACCTTGGTGTC
>NW_019243709.1:171263-210322 GCF_002742605.1 Olea europaea var. sylvestris | reverse complement strand
TTCCGAACCTGGACGAAGTTGCACGTGATGAAGGTGAGTCTCCGAGAAATGTGCTTGAATGGGTCGTCCCATTTATGGATGCAAACGAAATTGAACGTTACGAGGATGAGGGGCAGGGTCGCGTTCCATCGCCCGAATAATTGTCATCAGCTCGGATGATGACGGTGGGGAAGAAGGTTCAAGTGTTAGCTCTGAGTGAAAAGTCCGGCTTTGTTGCGTGTGTGGGTTTCTACGTATGTATGTATAGTATTTTTTTGTAAGGGATGGATTTTGTGACGCTTAACCAATTCTGTAGCATGTAGAAAACTCTCGTTGGCAAGTTATGTATTTTTTGTATTTTGTTAAGCGAAGCGTCGAACAACTGTCAAGAATGGCAAGCACCATTTGTTGGGATTTACTGGGAAATTTTCTATGTATGTAGTATGCATATTCATATAACACCTATTTTGGGTAAACGAACACAACCTCATGTGTACATTCAACGTAGTTTGTGAATTTTGCGGACAGTGTTATGCGCTAAAAATGATGTGTTCGTAATATGCATTTCAAAGGAAACTTGTATAATGATTGAACTTTTCATATTCTGTATATTCAATTTACATGTGTCAACAATGGAAACAATGTTATACAGAACAAAATTGTATTTTGGTTCGAGGTTGTTATGCAGTACGTTGTACCTATTTGCGTACCGTAAATGTTAACATAACAAAGAGTAATGTTTATGCGTAAGAGAATGAAAACAGTAATACAATATTTACATTGTCATATACAAACGACATCGGGGGAACACTTCACTTACAACTTCAATCACTCAAGTACAAAATGCTACTTACATCGGACGTGGTACAGTGTGGTTCAAACATGTGGTCTGGTTATGACCAAATCCAGCGCAGCGAGTGCATTTCCTGAGCCGTGTGGTACACTTGTGTCTGGATCGCTTACGTTGTGTGGGTGGTCTACCTGGAGGACGACGCACACTGGGGGTCATAATAGGAGTACCTGTAATTTCGGCTAGAACATTCCAATCTACTTCATGCAAAATAGGATATATAGCTTTTCCATATGCACGCTTCCAGTACTCGGATGTGTAATACGGTGAGTAGAGATCGTACAATGACTTACCTCTCAAGTAAGTAGCACGGGTTGAGTGAACCCATGGCATACGATTCAGTTGGAACTCACGATAAGTGCACATGTTTTCGACGAAGTCTAAGATGTCCGTGTCGTTGGATATTCCAACTTGTGTTAAGTTATTTATCAAGCTATGCGCTCGCAGCCTAGTACCTGCTTCGAACGTCGTCCGTAACTCATTCTCCATCATTGGTGACAGAACGGTATTGCATGCGGTAGTACTTGCTCGACGTTCATAAAATCACTTCTGCATAGTATGCCGAATGTGTTCTACTAAGCACGTGATCGGTAACGAACGGGCATGTCTTAACATTAAGTTCAAAGATTTTGCGTTGTTGTTGGTCAAAATATTGTACCGTTGGCCAACAAATAGTGCCCGTGACCAAAATGGGAAACCTGCTCTCTCCAAGTACCCATACGCTCTTGCATTAACCCTACGAAACTGTCCCATAAGTCTTTCAAACTCTTCAGTCCGGTAAGTTCTTGTGGCTCTTTTGAATAGAAATATTGAACTTGCGTTGTTGTACCGCTCGATTAAATTTTTTTCCATATGCCAGACATAACACCCGTGGTGAGCTCGAGGAAATAGGTGGGCAATGGCATTTTCAATACTATTTTTCCTGTCCGAAACAAACACCAATTCGTCCGAGTCACCTATAAGATCTTTCAAATTTAATAAAAATCACATCCACGATCTATTCGTTTCGGCATCAACGATCCCCCACGGGTCGTCAAAAAAAATAACGGGCCTCAGGTAGTGCAGGTGACCCCGAATGCTTGCACCGAAAGCTAGGAAAAGGTAGTGAAACCTGTTACGAGAATCTACTTCGATGTGTGTTACTATCCTCGGGTTACTCTCTCCTAGGACGTGACAGTAGGAAGAAAGTTTTTGAAAGCTATCATCCGGTGTACCATGTAGCATATGTAAAGCAGCGACATTTCCCCTACGTGCTTGATGGTAACTAATTTTCACACCAAACTCACGTTCTATGTTACGAGCAATAGCGGTAGGATCATACGATTCGTACATATTATCCAATTTCCCCATAATCTGCTCAACAATTACCGAACTAGTGGTATGTCGATGTGCATTACGGCGATAATCTATGGAACATGTGTGCACATTGTTGAATTTGCGGATTATGAAGATGGCGGACTGCTTGACACTCAAAGCACGTAACATCCACTTACAATTATCGTCCGCGCATACAACGGTTAACATTTTTAGGCTTGCCCCATTAACCTAAAATTGAAACTTCTCTCGCAAAGCAAGTAGACAAATTCTCGAGTACAACTCTTTCTTGGTAAAAAATATTTGCCTTTCGGTAAGATCTGGGGTATTCACAGTGGAAATTCAGTCGCATGTATCCGGACTTTTGGAATGTGATAATAGGTCTTCGTCAATGTCAGCAATATTACCAGTATTTGTACCATGTAAGGGATCGTCGAACATCTCATCTAATGGTGCAGTCCCAACATCGAAAATTAGAGTATCCGTTGTATTATTGTTTGGGACACTGTACTGATGATTGAGCTCGTCGTCCTGTACAGCTTGGTGATCTTCCGCTACGGCAAACAATTGTTGGTTGTAATTTGTATCCATCTCCATTTCAACACTTGGCAAGTCGGTTTCCAAAGTCGTAATGCAGAGGGCAGTTTCCTTATGAACTGATATGTACCAATTTACGTCTTCATCTTCGAGTATTTCGATCGGCAGTATATTCATGTTCAGAACTTTGAACTTCAATTCCATTTTTGTGCGCGGATCGAAAACACCAAGTCTCTCCTTCAACCGTAATAATAGCCCCGGTAGTGTGATACTGTTCGGCACTAAAATGGAATTGGTTCTGTCCCCAGTCCACTTCCATTCGTCGTTCACGTAAACAAACTTTCCCTCGTGCGGCCGGCAGTATATTCATGTTCAGAACTTTGAACTTCAATTCCATTTTTGTGCGTGGATCGAAAACACCAAGTCTCTCCTTCAACCGTAATAATAGCCCCGATAGTGTGATACTGTTCGGCACTAAAATGGAATTGGTTCTGTCCCCAGTCCACTTCCATTCGTCGTTCACGTAAACAAACTTTCCCTCGTGCGGCATGATTCATCTCAAATTATTGTTCATACTTGAAATGTTGGGATTGCAACGATAAGAATTATGCGCAATCAAAATGTCGATTATATAATAGCATGGAAGTGACACGTTCCAATATTTAAACCTATGCAATACTACAAGGTCAAATGAAGGGTGTCAAGAATTTTCAACTGTCCAATTCGACAGTTTAGTTATCTATCCCGACAGTTTATAAATGTCGGATACGACAGTTCAAATGTCGATCCCGACAGTTGCGTGTTTGGTAGCATTAATACTTATAATCATTTCTCAACTACAACAACTACAACATCACAACCTATTTCCAGAAATAAATGACTAAATGTTTCGTTAAATATGGAATACTTCACATTTTTCAAAATATTTTTGGTATGTTTTTTCTTCAAAAATATTAAAAAAAACAAGACCATCATGTTGTTTTTAACATTCTAAAAAAAAGTAAGATATTATACAGAAATATAAACAATTCGTAATAATTGACCTTTCAAGATAGATGAAATAATGTCTTTTTGAGGAAGAAGAAAATGGATGAAGAAGATGAATGAAATAAGGGTTTGTTTGACAATAAATTTATTTTTTAATGTTAATTAGGGTTTTGAAGGATTTTATATTTATTTTTTATTAACTAAATTCGTATTTTACAATATAATAGTCATATTTTCAATGATTATGATATACAAATTAAACAATCAAATCACAACATTACTTGTTTTAAAAAACAATCTTGAAGGAGCATTAAATGCTCCAAAAAAAGGTCAAATTAAGGGTAATTTAGACATTTGACAATAAGAAAGTGACATTTTTGTACAAACTGTGTGCACATCAAAGTTTTTTGTACATTTTCAAAAAAAGTGACATTTTGGTAAATTCCCCTTATTATTATTATTATTATTATTATTATTATTATTATTATTATTATTATTATTATTATTATTTAATCAGAATTGCACGCGCTTTTATTGAAAAAATTTATTGCTTTTATTTAAGGCATTTTTATTGGAAAAATACTTCTTCATGATTTTGATATTGTTTCCATCTGTGTGCTATTTATAAGGTTTGACATACATTCCTATATTTTCACAAGTTTTTTATTATTAAAATATAAAATAATTGTGTAGGCATAATTATTATATTTGTTATCACCATATTAGTCAATTGAATAAAATACTTCGTTCTTCTTTCAATTAATTTTTTTTTGCCTATCTTGTTATTTGTTTGCGATTATATACTTTATATCATGTCATATATTACCTTGATCCGTATTATTTTTCATCAAGTAGTATTTGAGCTATTGATCGTGATTTGTTCGCAATTTATGTCATTGATAGTAGCCATAAAGTATGAAATTTCGCTCTACAAGATTCTTGTTATGACAAGTGAAAATGTGAGTAGGAAATTTTGAAGGAGACAACGATAGCTGCGTTGTGGTTGAAGTTGGAGCAATTGTGCTTGATTAAAAGTCTAACAAACAAATTGCATTTGAATCAAAGATTGCATTCTCTCGCATGGCAAAAGACAGATCTTTAGAAGATTGTCTAGTTGTGTTCAAAGAGATCATCCCTGATTTGGAGACTTCAAAGGTTAAGTATAATGACGAAAATTTGGCCTTAATCATTTTGTGTTCGCTGCCCACCGTGTTTACTTCGTTTAGAAAAATGATTTTGTACAGTCATGATACATTCATCATTGAGATGCGTATGATGCTTTGTTTTCAAAAGAGAGGATGAAGTGCCTGGTTAGATCTAAGGTCAGAGATAAAAATACCTTATTTTTCATGGTGATCGGAGAGGGGCAAGTCGAAGTCAAATTTTAGTAGTCAAGTTTATTATTATTGCAAGAAAAAATGATATATTAAGAGAGATTGAAACAATTGCAAAACAAAGGTAATTTGACCGCAAATCATCGGAAGCAATCAAATAATACAGTCAATGACAATATAGTTGAGAACTATTTAAGCGATAGAGATATTTTGAAGATTTCTGACATGGAATTCAAGTCTGACGATGAGTGAATTTTTTATATAGCTCGTGCGTTCCATATGTGTCCCAGTTGAAATTTGTTTGAAACACGTGAAGCAGTAATGCAATGTGTCGTTGTTATGGATAACAACGAACTTTAACGAGTAGCTGGTGTTGGTAGAGTAGGATTAAGGTTTCTTTTCGAGCAGTTGGTATTGGTAGTGTCAGATTGAAATTAATGGATGGAATATGAGAACAATTGATCACGTTCGACGCATTCTAGACTTAAAGAAGAATCTTATTTTGTTGAGTACTCTCAATTCAAACTAGTATACATTCTCTAGAGGAGATGGAGTCTTGATGGATCGAAAGGGTGTTCGTGTTGTATTGGAGGGCTTAAGAGATTCTAGTTATACATCTTGCAAGATCGGTCAAATTTTGTGAACAAAAATCAACAGAGGTTTATTATCGTGGTGGAGATTCAATTTGATATTGTATCTTTGGAATTTGGTTCACGGTACATATTGATGAATACTACTCAGTCAAGTTTTGAAAATATGGATAATTTCACTTTACCAACATTACCTGCAATTCTATCATATTCAAATGCTAGAGATAGACCCCTTGAAGATAGGTACATGGATGCTGATTTGATTGGACATGCTTTTAGTGTTTTTGAAGGTGTTGAAACTATCTAGGGGTGTATATGAAAGTATTAGGAGTTGATTCTATTATAGGGTGTGCTTTGACACTGTTTAGTAATTTCTAGTTCTTTGTGAATTTCGAGGAACCCGATGTCTGGGTTCATGTATCTGCGTTGGATATATTGGAAGATGAGGAGTATTTTTGTGTTGAAAAAAGTTTAGTTCTTGTTGAAAAGTTCGAATTTTTTGTTGCAGTCGAATTTATTTTTTCAGGTGGATAAATTTTAGAGTTTCATTTGTTGCATAATAATATGTAGCAAATGGATTGTTAGGTTTATGACCCAAATTTGATTGATTTTAAAAAAAAAATATTGTTTCCTTTATTCCACGTGTTTTTGTTGGAAAAAAAAATATTATTTCTTGTATTCAACGCGTTTTTATTGGAAAAACATTTTTTTACTGATTTATTTTATCTTATTTCCATCTTTGCAGTATTTCTAGGATTTTGTATGTACCTCTATAAATACTACTTTTTTAACAAGTTTATTGAAATATAAATAATTGTGTAGGCATTGTATTTATTTTTTTCCATATTAGTCAATTAAATAAAATATTTCATTTTTCTGACAATTAATTCTGTCTTTTATCATGTTGTTTGTTTGCGATCACAAATTTCATATTGTGTCGTAGCTATTACCTTGATCTGTTTTATTTTCCGACAATTTCTCCACCTCCACCTCCATCATCGGGTTCGGTGGGCGAAATAATTCGACAACGAGAGACACCAGAGCAATAACCAATTCATTTGGGGTGGGTTGTTTCCATTTCGAGCGTGTTTGGTTCGATTTAAAATATTTATGTATTAGTAAACTAGTGAGTTTTAATAAAGATTATTCTTTTATCAATTAAATAAACACCGAAAATATTATTTGCATTCACGGGGTTTAATTAAAAACTGGAAAAAAAAGTTATATACCATATTACAGTAAACAAGAAACAATGCTGTCGAAATCTTGTAGAAAAATAATCATATTTGCTATTCAAGTCTTGTACAATAATTTATAAGGATTCGAGACAGTCAACAAATTCAATTCAATGTTTCGACTTAAGATGAAATAACAAATTCATAATACTTGACAATTTTTTAGTGTACCAATTGCTTTCAAATTCTAAAATGAATAACTTCAACTTTAACAAGAAACACAAAAGACAACGAAATCCCAAAAGAAGCCAAATTCGTCGATGTTACCAGAAGCCGGCAATGTTTAAAAAATTGAAAATTTTTGCTTCTTTTCATTGTTCTGCTACCACGAATTCTCCAGCGAAATATAAAATCCAACGAAGTATTAAATTAGTCCCATAATGAAAAGTGCTAATTATATGGCTCTATAAAGCAGCAAACCTAAAATTAGCAGCCATTCCTTAGTTCTCCATTGTTAGCTTCTTTTCTTTCCTACTGCAATGAACAACTTTGATACGTGTTGTTATATTTGGCCAACCTACGGGAGCCTATGGCCCACTCAATCTTAGCCACGTGGCACTCCAATCGAAGTGGGCTGTATGGCCAAGGTCCTGTATGGCCGAGGCCCTGTATGCCGAGGCCCATACACCGAGGCCTTGAAAGTAGCCGAACTCCATATACCGAGGCTTGTGAAGATTGCCGAAACCCTGAAGCGGAAGTACTACATGAGCGGTAGAAACCTCCGAACCATGAAAGAACGTCTTCCATGATCACCTCTCCCAAGAGATCTTCTACATAAAGATCTTGTTTGAATGATTGATAGAACGTTTATCATGAGTGCATATGTCAAGTCTTATCACTAGCATGGGGGTTCTGCACAAACAATAAATGCTCAGCAAGCTAACAAGTCAAGAATGATGCCTAGGATTGGATATTTGAATTAAGGAGATGAGACCATGTGCCACCTCATCTAAGGGCTGTCATTTCACATGTAACACTATAAATACTTCCCTTGTATAACATTGAAGGATTAATGCAAGAATCAATACAAGAAACCACACTTTACTTTCTCTTTTATATTGCTTTACAACACAATACGAATTCATACATGTTTACATGCACATTCATGAGCACCGATTGGTAATTATTGTACAATCGGATTAAGAACATCTCGTCGGATTCCGAACGTTCTCGTCCCGCGTTGTTGAGCTACTCTCACGCCCCTGCTCCGTTCATCCTAGACCGTCCACGCTTCTTAGCGTGCAGGACCTTCGCTCACGTGTGCGCGGGGGGATCCGGCATCTGTTGGCAACATTTTTTGGGGTCAACAAACTTCATGAGTGTCGCACTCATTAGGGACACGGTGATACCTCAACTTGTTGAAAAGAATTTCAGATCGACTCGTCAAATAAATTTGCTAAAAGCCCATAGTACGATTTACTTGCTTGGCTTTCTTAAGAGTTCAAAGGTTACCAATATAAATTTCATTGCATATCCTACATCAACGCCAAAGCAATATTTGCGTACAACAATTTATATATGACTTATGTGTGACAAAAATTATGTGTATTGTATGACTATGAGTTTATTTCACACAACTTATTTGAAAATTATTTTTCATTGTAGTCATTTTTGTTTTACACATTCTTCCAATAAAATAATTTTGTATATGTACTTTAACTTTTCTTTACTTTTTAATCATATATTCTTTAGAAAATTATTTTTTACTTCAAATAATATCTCCCAAATAAATAATTAGTGCTTGTCGATGTAGATTTTTTTGCAAATTAGTTCATGTTTGATCCACATTATTTCCAAGATACAATTTTCTTTCACCACACATTTTTCAATAAAAAAATATTACATGCAAACAATTTTATTTTTTTTAACCCTAAATTCTCTATCAATCTATTATTCTAAAATACATTCTTTACCTTTAATGGGGATCAAACAAACTCTTATATATATTGTTTGAGCCCCGTTTTATATTAAAAATGCATTTTTAAGTAGCAGATTGATGTAGAATGTATGGTAAAAAATAGAAAATTTTTGAATTTGCATATAATATTATTTTATTAAAAAATGTGTGATTGAAAAAAATATAAAGAAAAATGTATTTTTAAAATAATGAAGATCAAACAAGGGCTTAATAAAAGTTGGTAACCCTCATGAAATTTGTGTTTAAAAGTAGATAAAAATTGTGGATGAAATTATGTGTAATTAAAAATGAAATTTTACCTACTTTTTAATAAAAAAGCACTTAATAAATGAAATCGAGACACGAAGTTAGAAATGATGGTAATAAAATACCTTATGAGTCAATTCATGTTTCGAAATAACAACTAAAAAATTGCCATTTGAGGGTTTTCCTCTGGGCACATGATATGAACTACATAGGTAAATGTGAAGTAATAAAGATTTATTTGCAGCTATGCAATAATTAATTTTTAAGAAATGAACTGTTTTTTTTTTAATCTCGTTTCTTAATTTTTTTTTTTTTTGGAATATGCGGTTAAAAATAAATAAAAATTATGAGTTTAAATAAAATAAGTTCAGAATGATTTTGTAAAAAATAATTTTTAAAAAATCAGTGTCAAATAACTCTATAATGATGAAGCTACTGTACATCTTTCAAAAAGTATCACGAAAAAAATTGGATAAAAAACGAAGCTATCTTGAAAAAACAAATATATAATTTATAAGATGTTTAACTATAAATAAATAAATTTACTCGGGTGACAATGACGATACGATCACCCAAACGATATTTTTCACGAGAAAGTGATTAGCAAGAAACCAAGATTTTTTATTGCATCTTGAAATCGCACCTGCTAGAAATTGATATTGGAATCGCAAAACTTCAATTAGATTAGGGGAAGTCAATAAGTGACAGTCAATCAACCCATCTCAAAGAAGAATACCCACGAAGAATCATAATCCCACTTCTCTACCTCTTCTTGGCCAGTTTGCTGTACATTCATAATTGGTTTTCCTTCGTACAGCAAACTTTGGAGTTCAATTTCCCTTTAGACAAGCTCCAATCGACAAAGCCCACTTTTCTCGATCCCCTTGGCTCACCACTTTTCTAGGAGAATCAAATCCAATTCTTATCCAAAAAATCAAGAAAAAGAATACATTCAAACATTTCCCTATCTAAAATGCATTGGTTATGGCCGTTTGGTTATCTTGTTCTTCTATTCTTTTACGTGCCTACCTGTAAATCTTCTTCAATTTCTGATCTTTTCAACAGTTGGTGCCAACAGTATGGCAAAACATACAATTCTGTTCAAGAAAAAGAGTACAGACTCAAGGTGTTTGAAGAAAACTATGCATACGTTTCCCATCACAATAGTTTGGGTAATTTTTCTTACTCACTCTCTCTTAATGCCTATGCTGATCTCACTCAGCATGAGTTCAAGGCCAAGTACTTGGGACTCTCACCTTCACCAGACGATTTAATAATCCGATTGAATCGCGGGTCAAGTCCAGTCGAAGGGTTGAATCTTGTTAGGGAATCTGATATTCCTTCATCACTGGATTGGAGGAAGAAAGGAGCTGTCACTGGAGTCAAAGATCAAGGAAGTTGTGGTATGCAGTATTTTCTATTCATTGATTTTTTGAGTAAATATTTATTTATCCTCCGTAGAGTATAATTAGAATTCTGCCATACAAAGACTAGTTTTTTCCAAGTTATTGAATCATTAACTTGTAATTCTGTCGATTATCAATATACTGATAGGTGATATTGTTAAACCCCCAACTACGCTCGGGATGAAGCCTAAAAACTCATTGAATTTACTATAAAACTTCATATCTGATATTCCTTGTTTGAGGCTAGTTGTTCATTTTCCTTTTCTCGGACATTCTTACTCCTGCATTTTCAAGTGAATGATCAAAATTCCATTTATGTTCCAGTAATGTGTTAAAGGACATCTAGATCCATTCGTATTCTGCTTCCAATCCTCTCAAAATTTTCAATGATAGTTCGAATCGTTCAAGGAATGTTGTTTGTAGTCGACCACTGATCTAGTTGAACTATTTTGGCATATCCTGTTCAGTAGCTTCCATCAATCATATATTGCACTGATCTCTATCATGACGAATTTATGTTGCTGCAAAATAGAGAGAAAAGAAAATAATATTTTCTGTCGTTTTTTCTTTTTTCAAGGTGCATGCTGGTCATTCTCTGCTACTGGGGCACTGGAAGGCATAAACAAGATAAAGACAGGATCACTCATCAGCCTGTCTGAGCAAGAGTTAATTGATTGTGACAAATCTTATAATGATGGTTGCGGAGGTGGGCTCATGGATTATGCATATGAATTCGTTATAAAAAATCACGGGATTGACACAGAGAAGGATTATCCCTATCAAGGCCGAGAAAAAACTTGCAACAAAAAGAAAGTATGTAACTCTTGTAGTAATCCCTCCTCACCAACACCCTCCCCAGAAGGGCCCAATTCTCTGAGCCTGCGAGTTGTTTTTTGAATTTATTAAGTAGATTGTTTTCTTGTCTTTGATTTGTGCTATAAAGCCAGATTGTGGAGTTTCCTATGCTGCTATGGATATTTGCTGCTTTACTATGTTGGATTATATAAAAGAACGTAGCAGAGAGAGACGTTTCTGTGAGAGAGAGAAGATAAAAGAGTCGTGAGTCGTGAGTTCTCTGTTTTATACTTTTCGGTTTTAGTGAAAACCTTGAGTATAAAGTGGTGGTAGTTCCCCCATTGAGAGTGAAGCACCATAAATCTAAGTGTTAGCTTTGCATGTGATTTCAGCTTGATTTTCTACTGCTTTTGAGATTGAGATTGGGTCTTCATCATTAACATGCTCGCCTATCGATCTACCTTGCAGCTCAAAAGACGTGTTGTGACCATCGATAGTTATGTTGACATCCCTGACAAAGATGAGAAACGGCTACTACAAGCTGTAGCAACTCAGCCCATTAGCGTTGGTATATGTGGGAGCGACAGATCGTTTCAGCTGTACTCCACGGTAAGTGCTGATCAAAGCTTGCACCATAATTGTGTATTTCTAAGAGGCAAATAAAATCTATCCATGATTGAATGCAGGGCATATTCACGGGGCCATGCTCGACTTCTTTGGATCATGCAGTACTGATTGTGGGTTACGATTCAAAAGACGGAAAGGATTATTGGATTGTGAAGAATTCTTGGGGAAAATCCTGGGGAATGGACGGGTATATGCATATGCTACGAAATAATGGCAATCCAGAAGGCGTTTGTGGGGTTAACACGCTAGCTTCGTACCCTGTCAAGACGAGCCCAAATCCTCCACCCTCTCCTTCCCCTACGCCTACCAGATGTAACCTTTTCACTTACTGCTCCAGTGGTGAAACCTGCTGCTGCGCTCGACGCATTCTAGGATTATGCTTGAAATGGAAATGTTGTGGGGCAGAATCTGCAGTGTGTTGTAAGGACCGGATTCACTGTTGCCCACACGATTATCCAATATGCGACACAAAAAGGAATCTGTGCCTCAAGGTTTGGTTCAACTCTTTTTGTTTATTATCTCGTGTCCACAGGATTCTCGTGGAGAAGTAATTCTAGTGGGCTAATTTCATAGAAGTTGCATTTTTGCATCTTGCTTTACCATATTTGACATTTTAATTCATTATGATTGCAGCAAATTGGCAATGCCACAATAGCAAAGCAATTTGGGAAGAACCGTTCTACGAGTTAGATGATCAGATTTCTCCTTTTGATGATTGAGTTAGACGAAGTTATTTGTGCTGCAGTCATATTTTACAGCAGCATATCCTGATTATTGTAGTATTTTAGCATACTGCCATTGTATTAGAGTAATCAGTGCGATCTTACATTATTCTTGTGTATTTGAATAAATCAGTTTGAAATTTGAATATTTTGGTTCTAAAGATAGAATAAACTTGGACCAGGCATTGTAGTTTTGCTCGTAAAATTTAAGTATTTTCTCATCATTGGTGAAATTGTTGATTATACTTTACAAGTTACATCAATCATTCTACAGCAGTGTCTCCAGACACGACAGGTAATGTAACCAAAAAACTCTTCCCTGCAGCCAGGGAGAGTTAAGAGCAAACCAAAACCTTGTTGAGAAAAACTGGTGCCCAAAATAAATCAACTATGAAATTTTACAGCACAGTTCAAAGATTGGTAAGTTAAGAAGATGGTCATTTTACAGGTGCTTGTTACCCACATTTAGAGCATTTTTCTGCAGTTCATAAGTTTGTTAACCATCTTTAGAGCCTTTTACTGCAGTTAACCAAAGACTGGGTATATAACTACTGAATGCAAACCATTTTTTAAGATGAGTAATAATGGATTCTCTAGGTTCAAAAACAAACCTCTCGTTCACATATCCATGTGATTTATATGTAAGAACACAGAATTCTTATCTTCAGATTCATTAGGCGAACAATCAGCTATTCATAAAAGGTGTAACAGAAACCAATTCAAGTGAATAAGAATAAAAGAAATGAATCTATAAAAGTTTAATAGTAATTGAGGAACCCCAACACAAGCAAAGTGTTTGATTGGCAATGAAAGGTAGCAACAGGTTTCAGAGCCTCATATTCATGCAATCGTTAAATACCTTAGTTGAAGGATACAGCGGTATAGATAGAAATCATGTTAGGTCACCTAACCAACCTTCAATTAGGCGAAAATATAATCCCCAACATACGTTTTCAAATTTGAGCTGAAGGGATATCTCTGATCTTGTTGAAGTAAAAGAAGAAGCTAAAGCATCAGCATGTAAATAGCTGCATTACAAATAATAGCTAACTTCAGCGAATGGAAAATGAACTCCGCAATGGTTATTGTAGCTCGACCAAGTAACGTAGAAATGCGTTACTTTAACTTGTCCAAATAACAAATTAACCCACAATTTCCGCTACCAAGGCAACACTTTTTTTAATCTCCATGCAAATAAAATAGAGAAACCTCCAAAATGAAGAACTCCATAATTTCCAAGAAAGAGCTGCCCAAATCATGGCCATCATATTGTAGAAGCTCATATGCCAAACAAGTGTTTTAAATAAACCCATGGTTTCGATTGTATTGCAAAGCATTATCCTATGGTAACTAACAGGAGGATTGATTGTATAACTTGATGTTCCTAAATGCAGAAGATATTCTTCTTTCATAAATTCAAATTCAAATCCATATCCATCTCCCATTTTAATTCTTCTACTGTTCTACAAGATATGAATATCAAAGAACTGAAAAAGGAAACTACATTTAACGTGCTTCATGCTTCTGGTCTCTGCATTCTCCAGTTAAGAACCTGGTTGAGTCGAAATGTATGCATATACAACACCGTAACTACAAATTTCAAAAGTCTGAACAAGAAAGAAAAACACATAATGTCAGTCAGTCCACACCTCCATTCTATCAGATTATATGTGCAAGTCAATATAGCAACACAGATACATATAAATATAACAAAAAACAGAAACCATCCATATGCAAAACTGCAATTCTTTTTCTAAAGATCCCAACTTCACAATATGCCAAATCATATCCCCGATTAAATAATTAAATCCCTTCCTGCTCATCGCAGCTTCAATAAATAGATAACATGATTCCCAAATAATGCAAAATCATCAGTAAATAAGGTCGAATTAATCTATCAGGCATCAAAATTTACACAAATTGATGAAAACCATTAACTCGTAGCATAAATATCACAAGTTACACAGTTCCTTAATCAAATAATAATACCTATCATTTCATCCCCACATCCATCATCTTACGATGAAGGAAATACGTCCTTAACAGCAGAGGCAGCTGTCAAGTAATTTAGCGTATTTCTCAGTGTCTCCTTCTCCCTCTTCAACCTCGTCGTAGTATCCTCCAACTCCAGCAATGCCTGCTGCTCTCTGGGTGCTCCCTCGAAAGTACTCCCCACAAAGAACGAAAATGGAGTAGGGAAAAGATTCCTCCGCAAATCCTGAACCTCCTTTTCAGGCTTCCCATTCAACCTATTGGATAATCTAATCACATCCTTCATGTACATTTCCGCCTCATTCGCCAAGGAATCTAAGTCCTCCACTTCGCCATTCCCCGAGGGGCGGTCCTCAAGCCAAACCACCTCCGCCACTAAATAAGGCTTGGTTCGCACAAATTTGGAAACACGGAAACGCTCCTGCCCTTTACATATTAAAAAGAATCTATCATCCACAAGGCGCTCGTGCTTAATAACCTCCCCCACGCAGCCCACTTCCGCCGTGCCAGTAGTAGAGTCAGTGTAGATTACTCCGAACCGGAGATCAGTCTGGAGAAGGGTGTGCATCATTATGCGGTACCGGAACTCGAAAATCTGTAAAGGGAGTATAGCCCCCGGAAAAAGAACAAGTGGCAGGGGAAACAGCGGCAACTCCACGACATCATCGGATTTCGGGGAGTTGGTGTGGTGTTTTTCGGAAAATGAGGAAGCTGAGCAGCGAAGTGAGTTGGGTTTCCGCCGTTGACGGCGGCGATGAGAGAATGACTGAGTAGTAGTAAAAAATGTATCTGGGCTTTGGTTTAAGTGGTAATTATACGGATTTAAGAGAGATTTATGGGAAATTCTCGAAGAAGAAGAAGGCAATAGTTGAGGCAAAGCCATTTTCCTAATTTCCGTAGAAGCAAACAGTGAATAAACACCAAAGATAGAGCTTTTAGAAAGGGACAATGGAAACTGAAGAAACTGGTAAATTAATAACCAGAAGAATTATTCATTGGCACGTGGTACTGGAAATTTGTGGCGATAGTGAGGAACTGAGAGTGGAAAAGTCCTAATCTGCATTACTACATTCGATAATTAATGTAATTTTCTGGACTGTGGGTTTGTGATGTATGGTGTGGATAATGGCGAATAATAGGGCTGAAAGGAGTTGAGATTTTTGTGTTTTGGGGACGATAGGTATACACGTGGAAATGTGTTTATCTATTCTTTGGGGGTTTGTTTGGAAATAAATTAGATTCATTTACAGTAATTTGAGTTATTCAAATTATTATTATTATTTTTTAATTTCAAACTTACTTTATTTTTTATTTGAGTTTCCTCGTTCTTCATTGGACCCAAGTAAATGAAGTAGTTCGAATCTATGAGTTGAGTCTTATTCGATATTGGATACAGGTTTACTCGGGTTCTTCAAACTGTATATTCCTAATTGAAATCTATTAATAATTTCTAACCCCAAAGAAATGTGCAACTACTCATTATTTAAAAAATCAAAAGAAAACGAAAAATGCATTCTTAGCCAAAAATAGGATTCAAACAAGCTTTAATGTTTTATAAATGATTGGGCAAGACTTAGTTACAACAGGTTGTGTAGGATTGGATTGGATCGAGAGAGAAAAATATGTAACAAATTTTTTGTAGTTATTTAACAAATTGTGTGTCGAATGATGCAAAAATGTTTAGTACAATATATTTCATTTATATGTGTACTACATGTTGCTTCTATATAACGTACACTTACGTATTTTTTTGCATATTCTATTGTTAATTCTATAACCCTATATCAATGGACATAACTTTTAAGTCCATTCACACGTTAAATTCCTACTTAGAAAGTGATGAAGAGAAGTTGGCCATTAAGTAAAGTATGCCTTTGGAATCGGACAAACAAAAACTATTTGCTCATTTGAGTTTTAAGTCTTTTAGTATGTGACGATACTTGTCCTCAAATAATAAGAAAAATTGCATCTGGCATTCCAAATGTTTGAAGGTTGTGATGATTGGATCTCAAGTCTTTGATTTCTAGCAATTAGTTCTAAAATTTCAAACATCTGCACCACAGGTTCTTTTTGAATGTCAAATTGACTGTTAAAAAAGTCATGTTTTGAATAAAATGACCATTTTATCCAAAGAAGAAAATAAAAAATAATATAATATTCTTATTATATTCTTATTCTCCCCTATGCATCCCCACCCAACTCATTCCAACATCATCTTTTTCCAACTCTATCGTCAATTGATTTTTTATTTTTTTTTCTATTCATGGATACTTATCTAAAATCAAATTAGGCGAAGACTTTAAATTTCCTAGTACATCCAATGGCAAGAACTCAGTGGGTTGTGAATAAATAATAAGTTAAAGCTCTGTTGCACCTTGTACGTTGTTGGTTCTAGTTGGTTTTGGATTCTCATTTTTTGATATGACACTACTTGCAGTTCTATAATCCCAATCTCCTAGAAAAATTTAACAATAAAAATATAGAATTTATTGATTTTAGGTGAATACTTTTAGTTCAAGAATTTTGTAACTAATAAAATGATTCGAGGTAAATACTTTGTTTATCGAGTCAGAGAAACAGTATGAAGTTTTCTAATTGCAATACATGGTAATTATCACACTAAATTCTCCAATTGAATCAGATTCGTGAGATATTGTCCAATAAGACAAATTGAATTCTTACAATTCTCATTCATCTATATGCTTGCATATCCCTAAAAATTGGCGGAGGATATAATTTTCGAAAATCGTGTTTCGCATATAGCTTCAACTTTAGAGTTATGCTGGAGAACCAGGTAGGGGTTTCAGGGTTCTCTATCGAACAGACACATACATGGGTGGAGTGGGGATTTTTGGGGTCATTTTTTAATGAGGTGTGACTTACCTCATGTGAGGGATCTGTAAAAAATCTATAGGAAAGGTCCTGTACATCCATCAAAATTGTCAACTTTAAGGATCTACTTCTTTTTCATACTAGATGATGCACATCAATGCATTATTCTATGGTATGCATTATTCAATGGGATTGGGCCAGGGGGCAGTGTAGATGGAAGAAGATGATGGTTCGCACAACCTTGTTATGAAATCCCCAATTTGTCCTTTACGAGGTCTTGCTTCTTCTTCTTCTTCTTCTTCTTCTTCTTCTTCTTCTTCTTCTTCTTCTTCTTCTTCTTCTTCAACTTTTGTTATTATTTCCTTTTAGCGTGTTGCCGTTTGACAGTATTAAAGTATGGATTTACAGAGTTTAAACAATAATATGATGCCATGATCAAAATTGGGAAATATGAAAGGAAAAATATAATTATCATTTGAATTAGATAAATTTTTAATCTAGAATTTGCAGAAACTAGTGCTAGAGTTGAACACATTGACTGGCATCAACTAAAAAAACAACGTAAGACCGTCAAATTCATATTTCATGACAAAGAACACTAACAGAAAGAGTTTCACTTTCAAATCAAATTTAACGGGCAAACCTTTATAAATATTTTATGGACTCATATTTTATCACATAACTATTATGCTATTTAATTCGCCACAGTCTCTGTTTTATAACATTTAATCATACCTATTGAGTTTGTCTCTCGAAGACATAATTCACATTGAAATGAACATTAACCTCTCACAAGAATAGTATTAATTAAGACATGCATTAAAATAGGTTGATCTTTTATATGCGATCGAGTCTATCATGTTTAATATCAGCACGTTGCTATTAAGTATTATATACATGATTCTGTGCATTTATTGGAGAACATTTGTTATGATTAGCATAGTGTGGGTCGCGATTGATAGAAGATTTTCTCTGTGGACTAAACTCCTATGCTACAAAATTGGAAAATATTATTCTATGGATTGCCAGGATCATTAGTTCACAAATAATTAAGTGATGTATGATGGTACATCCAATATGACTATAATGTTGAATTTAGGAAAAAAAAAAGATAAAATAAAATAATTTTTCAAGATGATTGCATTTGAATAATATGATATTTATTAGTTGAACACGACTTTTTTTTTGTACCATTTACTTTGTAGGTATGTGCCCATAATTCTTAGTTAAATTTATTCTCTATTGACTCCTAAATATATAGTACTTTAGAATAAAATTGAGGCGTCATGGTTGCCTCCCTTGTAGATATTGCTTTAATTTTTATTTGTATTTTCCTAATAGATAGAGTAGAGTTCTAATACAAGTGAAAGTCATTTTTTTAAATTTGCTAAAGTCATTTTTTAAATTTGCTGTCTAGACCTCGTTTGGTAAATGCTACACAAGACTACTTTTTTATAACGTAACTATTAATTAAAGGACTCTAATACCCCCTTACATAACATGTTGCCTAAAATGATTGTCAAATGTTATAGCTATAGTATTTGAGGTGATGTTTAGCATCATACATTTTATGGCTTGTATGAGTCTCGATTCTATATTGTTCATAAGCCGATTGGCCATCTAAGCCATACCGTCTTGGAGTGTGTTAGCTGAGCTATTTGGAAATGTGCTGGGTAAGTTTTCCTTTTGTTTGGGTTTCCGGAACATTCACATAAAATCTTTTGCTACTTCCCATGTCCATGTTTCTCTGTCTCTGTCTCTGTCTCAGACACATTTATAAACTCCCACGTCACTTTGAACTATCCACTTCCAATTTTACCCCACTTCTCTTTCAAGTTTATTTGTAATTATCCATTTTTTCAACTCTTGTAGGTGTCCGTTAGAGTTTTGGAAAAGAGGTGGTGAGGTGGGCTTCGGATTTTTTCGTTAGCAGTTCGACAACGAATTGAAAAAAGAATAGCATTTTTGAAAATTTCATTTGCTGAATATGTGTTAAGTTCTCTGATGTTTCTAGGGTTTAATGATCATGTTGATTGTATTATTAGTTCTCATGAAGAATAATTGGATGGTTTTGGCACCTCGTTTTTTCTTTTAAATGAATTTTGAAGGAGTCTTACAACTGTCTACTTAAGTGCACCTTTCTCTCATGGACATCTGTATATTAGGGCCAATTTGATACAAGCATTTTCTATGGAAAATGGGAAACCAAATGTGTTGTTTGATAGAGAAAAATTTCAATGGAATTCATTTTCCACCCTACCCCTCACATGACCCAAATTCTTGGTTTTTAAGGAAAATGTTTTCCTCTGGTTTTCGTGAGAAAGTGTTTTTTTTTTTTTTTTTTAATTTTTACGATGGAAATAAATTCTATCTCTTTAATTGACAATTTTCTTGAAAAATAAAGTCAAACAAATATCAAAAAATTCAAAATTTCAACATTTTTTAAACGAAAAAGTATACCAATCAAAGACATTTAATTGACAATTTTCAGTAAAACAATTTATAGGCAATTTAATTCACTGAATTTCGTTTTCTTTCCATCCAAATTTCATTCTTACAATCAAATGGACCCTTAATGATTTTTAAATGCGTGGAAAGAGGAAACTATTTTGGCAATGGCATTTGGTCTTTTATGGTAAATTATGCTCTAAGGCAAATTGGTCTTATGCAAGTAAGTTTAACATATGCTTGTTGTGAAGCTTTTGTGTTTATTGTAATCTAAATGTATAAGAAACATGATTGGAGGTGTATGTAAGTTCGACTATGTGTGAGTTGTTATTACTTATCTGATAATTATCTCAAATATGATTTTATATCACTTGATTTCTTTTCAAGATCCAGTTCTTCAATAGAGAGTTGATTTTATGCCTTTGTTCATCCCATAATTTTAATACTTAGTATTTAATTAAATAGGACCAAGAGAAGAAAGTAAAGAAAATTGTGAAGCAGATGTGGATCCTCTTTCTCTTTATTGTTTCCGAACTCTTGCTGATCGGGTTTAATATGCCAGATTCTGAGGTATTTTTCAAGATATTATGTAATTCGTCATTTTCCACTTCAATTGCTTATGATGTGTTATAACTTATGGTCTAAACTTTCTACATGGAAAAATAGATGCTTTATTAACACATAGTTCACGTCCCCTTGCTAAATATTGTTTTGTTGATGTTGATGAAAAGGCTTCTACTGATCTTTAACACTTCAACTAACCTTTAACTATCAAATTGTAGTACAAAGCTGGAAATGGAGATAATATATATGTTCGAAATGTAAGGTTGAACTTTACTGACAATATTCGCCTTGTGTTGATTTGACTTTAAATGTAAATTCACATGCAATTCATTATAAATCTTATCACTTTAAACAACTTTATATCGTTCGACAGAAATTTGTAAATCCTAGCAAAATAGATAGATGAGATGTTAACTTTTCAACTTATTGTGACGTACATGGCCTTATCAGGAATTTGATTAAAGTCAGAGAAATAAAAGGAGTCGTATGTTCTGCTAACTTTTTGTTCCTACCATTTGCCTTATCAAATTTATTGAAAATATATTTCAATTCTTTGCCTGATGTCTTTAGAGTTTAAAGCCTTCATTTGATGTCTTTGAGAGAACCCAAATTATAATGGACTCCACAACTTGTTCGGATAGAAAAGATGTTCGAAGATATTCCAATGAAATCCCACAAAACCAAATCACTACACATGCTATTCATGTGGATTAACTAGTAGTAATAAAAAAGAGAACATATCATTAATTTACCATAATTTTGGAAATAATATTAGAAATAAAAAAATTTCTTAAACTTTTGAATTAATTAAATTCCTAAAAATCTAATCCAACCATTTTTTTTTATTGATCACATAATCAGTTTTTATGTAATGTCCATGGTGAACATGGGCTCTATCCACCGTGGAGTGGCAACATCTAGTGTCGCCACGTGCTTCGAAAAGTAAAAGTCAAAGATTTAGTTGATATAATTTTTTTAAAAAAAATTAGTACTTAATTGATTGAGGCCCATTCTATTATATTTCCATTATGGAAAAATATTGTGGTAATTACGCCACATACCTTTTTTTTAATAAATATTTAGACTGTAGTTTATAACATTTTTTTTTTCAATAAATACTGCAAATCATAGTAAAAACAAAAAAGTAAAACGTGATAACTAAATCAAAAAGGTTAATAATTTAGGTAATTTTATTTACTCCAACAAACATGCCTTTGTAGAATCTATTGATTAATCAAAAAATTAATTAAAAAAAAATCAGTTCATCTTCTTCCCAAAACTTCTCCATTATGAATCGTCTTTCTCCCAAAAATCCCCTAAAATATCTTTCACAAATTGATCTTCATACAAATCTTCTGCAAGTTGTAATCGTTAGTAATATTGTTCAAATATTACAAAACATGTCATTTTCACAAAATGTTTACTGCCCAAACATGGAGACATATTACAAAACCAAATTCTGTCCATCAATTTCTAAAATTGATTACAAGAATTGCAAACATTCAAACTACATATTCTTATTTAAAAGATATTATTTTGTTCAATGAAAATTTATATATAAAACAAATGCAAAAATTTGACAAATCTATGAATGAAATACAAGTTGAAAAACATATATAGTTCTGTGACATTATTACGAGATTTCGATTTCAAATTTAAAAATATTTTATCCAGATTCCATTAGTTCTCGCTTCTGGTTGAACGAATTGTTGGGAATCTACTAAACATGCACAGCGAAAAATTAAAACAGATTTCAATTCCCACCAAGAATCGTCTTTGTGTTTAGATAGAAATTGTGATAAGATTGTACATTTTTCAGATCTGCAAACTTCTTTGCTATTCTTTTGGTTCCAACAATCTCGATTCGCCACTCATAGCTGTCCAATTGTCCAATCTCCAACGATGATCCACACAGAGAACAAGATTGTAGCTACCAGGATTTTCTCCTCTTGTGCTAGCAAGAATAATTATGAGAAAAACATATAGATTGAAAACCCTAGCCATATATTTATATAAGCCCAAAGAGTCTGGTCCGGTCCGGTCCGGTCCAATAGTTAATTAATCCAATTAATTAATTTAGACCTATAAATAACCATACCAATTAATTAATTTATCCAACGATTATTAAATTAAGTAATTAACAAATTGCAACTTCCAATTCTCTTTTGGGTACGACCCATCAGATTCCCGATCACTATGCCTAACAACGTGAAATATTGTTTTGATCTAATCAAAATTAATAAATTAAAGCACCCTTTTAATTTATCGTCAATTTACACTTACTGTCCCAGATTGACATCTAGCAATGTGTCAGAGCAATACATGTGACGGAAAATGTCATGTGGTATGACAAAATAAAACTCGTTCGTTTACCGTGAAACTATAATCCCTTCGTCAATATGATCTGATCAATTACGAGATACGAAAGTGTGTCAATCTCGATTATCGATCATATCTTTCACTCCACTATTAAGTCAATATAAGTTGAAAACTCATTTTCGACTTATGAGTACACATTGGCCAAGGATTTCATCATCGACTTAATTGAATGAAACGCAGATCATAATCTCCTACTATCTAAGAGTGATGAATCCTTTATTGGTCAATCACAACCTTCATACGATTCTTGACGTACCCGAACAATGTCGTATTAGCTGCCCTTTGCAGAGCAACATCCAACACCGCCAAAGTATGACTGTCCTCATATAAGGTACCATGATGACCTCAAGTCAAAGAACCAATTCCACTACCGAACGTTAGAGATTAACCACTGACGCTCAGATAGTTATCTATGTGGAATCTCTCGGCGGGTTTCCAATATTTTGTTTTATTACAAAATATTCACGTGTTCATTTAAGTGTCAATACACTTTATCTTATGAGATCAGCTACTTACTTCACAAGTAAGAAATGTCACATGTGATGGTCTATCCATAATAACGATATTCGTATCTCATTATTACTTTCGACCACGGACGATTTAAGATTCAATCATATATAATTTGTATCTCACAATCACAACTCCTTGTGATTAACAAATTACGAAAATTTGAATCTACGGACTCTATTATTTATTTAATTGTCTATTAATTAAATAATAGATCTGCCATTATATTGCATTAATTATATATCAAAAGTATTTATGTTCAATGTTGATTGGACCTAGGACATAACACTTACAAACTTCCACTTGCACTAGATCCAATCACTTATGTAACCAATATCATAAGAGTCTACATGACGATCATGTTTATGCTAGACAACTCTTTGTCTGTGGATCTACAATATTGTTAAATGTGGAAATTTGTTCTTCTCTTTACGTCATTTCTATGTATTATCTCTCTGATGAGATTATACCGTCTTAATACATGTTTGGATCATTGATGAGACCTTAGTTCCTTTGCTTTCGCGATGCCTCTATTGTTATCACAATACAATGACATGTGATCAACAATATCAAGAACTACTCCAAGTTCATTTATGAACATCATGATCCATATTGCAACTCTTTTGCTACTTCTGAAGTAATCATGTATTAGGTTTCTACAATGAATTAACGGTTGCTTCACGTTTGGAACCTTTCCAACACACCGTTTAAGAGTAAACAATTTCTCCATATAAAATCTTCTCAATATTTTATATAGATTGGGACGAGTTAAGCAACCTTCTAGATCTATCTCTATAGATCAAGTTGCTTCTCCCATATCGTTCAAGAATAAATCCTTTAACAACCATTATTTCAACGATTAAAACATAGGGATGTTGTTTTCTATAATGTTAGCAATACGACAATGCTCCCACTATCTTCCTGTAAACACACAATTCATCTTCGAATTTGATAAAATCAAACACTTTGACTTTTTTATCAAATCGAAGATTTCAGCTCCAAAAGACTTTTCTTAACCTATAGTCACGGTATGCAACGGTTGCAAGCAAAACTCGAATGGATTTCAGCAAGGCTACAGGAGAAAGGTTTCACCAAGATCAACACTTAACCTTTGCTTCTAGCCTTGCTTTGTATATATGGATATTCCCATCCATATTGACATTTTCCTTGTAAACTATTTACAAAAAACTTATGGGTTTTATTTCATCAGGAGGCTTGACCAAGGTCCAAACTTTGTTCACATACGTCGAGTTCATCTCGGCCTCCTGCTGTCTCTTTTAAGTCAATACTTAACTTTATTTTTGTGCAACTAGTAGGTTCATTATCCTGGATCAGTAATACCTGATTAATAATCATGGATTCGCCCCTTCTTGAAGGTCGAATGATCCTACTAGATTCACATAGAGCTGACATGTTCTCAGGAGTCTTTACTTCCTGATCAAGAGTATGTTCCACATTAGATATGGGATTGAACTTGAATTCATCTACTTGGTTAACTATATTTGTAGACTCTTGAACTCTTTCAAGTTCTATTTTACTCCCACTGTCCTCTCCTGTAGTAAACATTTTCTCTAAGATGACGATATATCGTGAGACGAAGACTTTCTTCTCAAGGGGTTAATAGAATTGATATCCAAATATTTGTTTTTGGATATCCCACAAATATGTGTTTATCGGATTTAGTCTTAAACTTATCCGATTCAATATGCTTTAAATAAGCGTCACAGTCCCAAACTTTCATATGTGATAAATTGGGACTATTGCCTTTCCATAGCTCGTATAGAATTGTGTTAACCAAGTTAAATATGACATGATTTAGTGTGTAATACACTGCAATCAGTGCATGGCCTCAAAAGTGATTTTGGAAGATTTGCATGACTTGTTATTAATCGCACTATATATAATAGTTTACGATTTCTCCTTTTAGATACATCACTATGCTGCAGTGTATATGGAGGAGTCCACTGCAAGAGAATATCATTCTATTTTAGATAATCTAGATTTTATCTTTAAAATACTCTCACTTGATCGAATCTTAATGTGATGGTATCTTTACCTATTTGTTTCTCTACTTCTAGTTTGAATCCCTTGAATTTTTCAAGAGTTTCATGTTTGAGTTTCATCAAGTATACATGATCATTGATGAAGTAAGAGAAACATTACCTGACATCATTTGACATAAGTCTATAAGCATCACTATGCATTAGACCAGTAATTCTGCTGACCTTTCTTCTTTTCAAATCAAAGAAGATTTGGTCATTGTATCAGACATGCATAATTTGTACTTGTCAAAATCAATTAATCCCGAGTATACTCTTTATGTAACTTTGGAATTTCATTTCATCTATATGACAAAGTTTCCCATGCCAGATTTTGGTGATAATTAGATTTTCGTACTTATGCCTTATAATTTCTATACTCATTATAGAATCCTTAGTATTAAAGAATATAAACGTCATTTTGTAATTTACCATAGTCATTAGGATCTTTATCAAGATAAACAAGAACAACAATTGTCCTTAATATTAAAATATATTCATGTCCAAACATGAAATTCATTTTAATGTTCCAGCTATGGTGGGTACAAAGTGACATTTCTCTAATTCCAATACTAAACCAAAAGGCAATGGCAAGAAGTATGCTCCTACAGGCAATGCAGCAACTGTTGCTCATCTTCAACGTGTAGATTAACTTCTCCCACTTGCAGTGGTCCAGTTCCATTTAGTTTTTCCATATTTGTATAAATATGAGATCTACATCTGATATTTAATACCTGAGAAGCTAATGAAATAGACATAAGCCTTGCAATGTTCCTTCCAATGACCTTTCATTCTATAATGAAACCAAATGTCATTAGATTTGGTATTGTCCTTCGCTTAGACTGTTTTAACCTATTGGGTGCTTTCTCAAAACCCCTTTAGATTTCTTCTTAACACTTTTAGAGGAATCAATGGTTTGCCCACTACCAACTTTGATAAAGGGTTTCACAGTCCTAAGCAGTTAAGCAACTTAATGAGTATGCATTCGAGTTTATTCATATCATAATTCATAATTAGTATGAATAACTCTATGACAGAGATTGCAGAGCTAAGTCAATACTTAGTTCATAGTTAATGATTGAACTCAATTGAGACACTTCTCGTGTCAATCATCTTCAGTACATGAGGATTGACTGAAGATTCTTTTGTCACTTTGCATCGGTATAGTTGTTTGAAAGTCTCATATCCTTCCACACATGATTATTATCGTACGACTCTTTGTAATGAAGAATTATGTGTTAATATCTACACTCTCAAGTTGCTTTTGTAACTTAGGTGACATAGTTACAGGTATCACATATGTTGCAATACTATTGTCATTACTGCGTTTATTATAGTAGCCACCTCTTCCTTAATCGAGTCATCACCAGGTGTCTCTGGAAAATGGCTACTTAAGGACAACTAACTTCTCATGCTTGAGAACAATTTTCAAATTGCAGTGCCAATCAAGAAGATTTAATTTGGTTGTTTGCATCCAATATGCCTCTCCAATACACATGGTAACTCACGATTCAATAAATATAAATGATGAAAAGAAAAAGAATAATATATAAAATATATCAATTAATTTAACATGGACTTTTATTAAATTAATTATGCTCCCACTGTTTAATTCAAAATTATGATCCTCTCACATAAATTTATGGAGTCCATACTCGACTCCCAGTGGGCTGAGATTCCATCTGTTATACAAAGACCTTGAGAGTACTCAACAAGCCTTAATATAACATTTGAGTAGATACTATTATCAATTGTATCTCCATATAACTCTCAGATCATTAAGCCGACAACTCTTTGTCATTACACATCTTATGTGTTAGTTTAACATGCCTCTAAAATTTATCTCATTGAGTGTACTCAACATAAGATATATTTTAGTTAAGTCAAATCCGTCATTCAAAAATATCAAATATTTCATAGTGTCAAACATATCCTTAATAGACAAGCCTTGAGTGTACTCAACAAGTTGAGACGATTTGGGACTCTGATTTTTCACTATAATGATGGAAGACGATTATAAATGTGACTTAATATTTTATGGAGAGATTTTGCATTCAAATGTCTCTTCGTAACAATGATATATATTTTATTATACATCTACCATACAAATAAATATATATAACATAATATAATAGTGTGGACGATTATGAACTTTTACTATCTAGTCTTCCCAAGTCATAAGGAAGACTAGTTGGTCAATTCCTAGGGGATATAGCATTGAATAGTATCAATGCACCATCTCTATGGTGTCCTTCTCTTCTTGTCTCTTCAATTAGTCCAACTGCAACCTGTATTTTATACTAGTTGGCACCTAGGCTTAAATGAAATTGGACTCGCATGCCCATAGTAATAATAATAATAATGGGCTCACAGGCCCAAAATAATTAAGAGCTCGCAGGCCCACAAAAATAACAATAATAACGGGCTCGCAGGCTCATAACAATTAAGAGCTCGCAAGCTCACAAAACGACAAAAATAAAAATTAACCATTCAACACATCCATATGGTCGAGTCCATAATCGTCCACTAATAATACATTCATAACATAAATGCATGTATATATAATATCTAATATTATATGCTAATACGTTTCAAATTTCTAGCAATTAAGATTGTCTCAACTCTTTTAGATAAATGGATCTGAACAATTAAATAATTAATTAATCATATTAATCAATTATTTAATTAGTGGGCATATTTAATTAAAATCAAAATTTAATTAAATATTGAATTAGAGTCCAACTCTAACTTAACAATTATAGGGTGGGATAATTTAATTAAAATCAAATTTTAATTAAATATCAAATTAGAGTCAAAATCTAATTTCAAAATTTAAGGCGGTTGAATTAAAATCAAATTTTAATTAAATAACAAAATTAGAGTCCAACTCTAATTCCAAGATCTTAGGGCGAACATGTTTAATTGAAATCAAATTTTAATTAAACACAAATTAGAGTCTAACTCCAATCTTAAATAAAATTTTAGGGCAACACAATTTAATTAAAATCAAATTTTAATTAAATGTCAGATTAGAATTCAATTCTAATTTTAAAAATATAATCGGGTGAATAATTAATTAAAATCAAAATTTAATTAAGTATTAAATTAAAATCAAACTCTAATTTAAATTGAATTAATATTTTAATCTAGGGTAACACTCCCAAATAAAATAAAATTCAGTTGGGTCAAAGTTTAATATTTAAGTTAAAATCCAATTTTAACGAAAATATAAAATGTCGTCAATTTTAAATAAAATTTTAATTTGGGTTAAAATTAAATTTATAGGTCAAACCCATTAAAATCAAATTTAAAAGCATTCCAAAATATAAATTCAAAACAATTTTGAAATTGTATTTTGATCCAAACTTGAATTTATAATCAGGACCTCACAAATAAAGAAATTGCAGAGAATCCCTTTCATTTATTTATTGCAATCAGACCCCGAAAATCGAATTGCAGGTAAAGGGGTCCTCAATATCAAATATTGCGAGAACTACCCTTACTTAAAAAAATTTACCAACTGACCCCAAAATGGATATTGCAAACGGAGGCTTGCAATTTCACAAATTGTGTCAGAGGCCCCAGCCTCCATTTCACCCTAAATCGAACTAAAAACCCTAAGATTTCTTCCTTCTTGGATGGCGCTCCTTCTTCTTCTCTTGGCGGCGCCAGCCGTCTCCCTGTAGTGCCCGGAAGCAGGCACTGCTGCCATGTTCGGCAGCAACGCCCGACACTGCCCACGACAGCTGTGGTTGGCGCCGCTAGCACCATCGTTGCTGCGGAGGCGGTGGTGTCGGCTCAGACTCCGCCTTTTTATTTATTCATTTAATTTATTCCGATCTAAAAAAATTTCTATGCAAAATCAGATTTCAAAATTTTGAAAATTAAATTTCTTTAATTGCTAGAAACTAGAAAAAAAAACACAATAATCAACTTTTGATTGTACAATGATGTTAAACAATTTCCAACAAACATAAAATAGGCTATGATACCACTGTTGGGAATCTACTTAACATGCACAGTGAAAAATTAAAACAGATTTTGATTCTCACCAAGAATCGCCTTTGTGTTTAGATAGAAATTGTGATAAGATTGTACCTTTTCCAGATTTGCAAACTTCTTTGCCATTCTTTTAATTCCAGCAATCTTGATTCGCCACCCATGACTGTCCAATTGTTCAGTCTCCAAAGGTGATCCACACAGAGAACAAGATTGCAGCTACCAGGGTTTTCTCCTCTTGTGCTAGCAAGAATAATTATGAAAAAAACATATAGATTGAAAACCCTAACCATATATTTATATAAGCCCAAAGGGCCTGGTCCGGTCCGGTCCGGTCCGTGAATTAATTAATCCAATTAATTAATTCGGGCCTATAAATAACAAAATCAATTAATTAATTTATCCAATGATTGTTAAATTAATTAATTGACAAATTACAATCTTCCAATTTTCTTTTGTGTGGGATCCATCAGATTCCCGATCACGATATCTAACAACGTGAAATATTATTTTGATCTAATTAAAATTAATAAATTAAAACACCCTTTTTAATTTATTTTCAATTCACACTCGCTGTCCCAGATTGACATCTAGCAATGTGTCAGGGCAATGCGTGTGACGAAAAATGTCATGTGATATGACAAAATCAAATTCGTTCGTTTACCGTGAAACTATAATCCTTTCGTCAATATGATCCGATTAATAACGAGATATGGAAGCGTGTCAATCTCGATTATCGATCATATCTTTCACTCCACTATTAAGTCAATATAAGTCGAAAACTCCTTTTCGACTTATGAGCACACCTTGGCCAAGAATTTCATTATTGACTTAATTGAATGAAACGCAGATCATAATCTCCTATTATCTAAGAGTGACGAATCCTTTATTGGTCAATCAAAACCTTCATACGATTCTTGACGTCCCCGAACAATGTCGTATTAGCGGCCCTTTGTAGAGCAACATCCAACACCGCCAAAGTCTAACTGTCCTCATATAAGGTACCACGATGACCTCAAGTCAAATGAACAATTCCACTATCGAACGTTAAATATTAACCATTGATATTCAAATAGTTATCCATGTGAAATCTCTTGGAGGGTCTCCAATATTTTGTTCTAAAACAAAACATCCACGTGTTCATATAAGTGTCAACACACTTTAACTTGCGAGATCGGCTATTTACTTCACAAGTAAGAAATGCCACACGTGATGGTCTATCCGTAATAACGATATCCGTATCTCGTTATTACTTACTACCACGGACGATTTAAGATTCAATTGTATATAATTTGTATCTCACAATCACAACTCCTTGTGATTAACAAATTACGAAGATTTGAATTTACGAACTCTATTATTTATTTAATTGTCTATTAATTAAATAATAGATCTGTCATTAAATTGCATTAATTATATATCAAAAGTATTTATGTTCAAAGTTGATTGGACCTAGGGTATAACATTTACGCGAATAAACTATGGTGTGTTTAAGTCATGGATGCCATAAATATTCTTTACCCATCCTCAATTTTTTGAATTTCATTTCTTCTTGGAAGATATGAGGCGTGAAGTGTGCATTATTCAAAAGATTTCAATTACACATTGTTATTTGTGTTCTATTATTAGAAGTTAGTATTTTTTATTATATTTCATATCTAAAAAAATATTTTTAGTTATTTAAACATTATATAGCCCTTGTTTGAACCTCATTTTTATCAAGAAAATATATTTTAAAAAAAAATGGGGTTCAAACAAGGGCATAGTAAAACATGAAATAATATTTTGTAATAATGTAATATGAATTTTTTTTTTTTCCAAAAATATTTGTAAAGCCCAGTTAAAAGGCCCACCCATGTCTGTTCGTCTACAATCTGTTAAGTTATATTGGTAGAGCAAGGGGGGGAGAGCGGCCAGGTTTTCTTTCTCGTTGTTACACTAAAAATTGGGAACATATTCGTCACCTCCTCGGCGCCAATTTATCTTGTGTTGCAGTGATTTCTATTCAACTCCTTCACAACCAAACTTGGAAGGTAGTATCGGATTTTATTAGTGTTAAAACAGGCTTTATTTATCGTTGAAATCGACTCGTTTTATTTGTTGTGAATGATTTAATTTGAACTCAACTCCTTATTATTTATTTTATTTTCCAGAATTGTTGTTTCTTGATTGAAATTTTCCTCTAGCAACAGTGATTTTTTCTACAATATTTCTCTTTAATTTTTTATGCGGTTGTTTATAGTTTTCCCTTGCGTTCAAGTGTAAAAGGTGAAACACCCAGGACCAATATCCCCAGCTATACCCCAGGTGACTGTGTAACCGGTGACTTACCCCACTTGACCTAAGATGTTTCCGCCCCCCGACAAATGCAATTATTCATTGAAATGTAGAAATCCGTTTTTAATTTTTTGATAAAGATGGTTGAGCAAAGCAAGTTTTATTTTATTTTTTAATAAGGATGGTTAAGTAGTAATGTTTTTGTCTATTTGATTTGTTTTGCCTTCAGTTTATTGTAGGGAGATACTGCAGTTTGTGAAAACGTAGTGAAAGGCAAGCTCATGACAGAAGTAATGCAGGCAATGGAAGTTAAAGAGGGACCGAGGAATAGGAAAGGAGGAAACAAGAAAGCTAAAAAGACAAAGAAAAAACAAAAAATGATGCCTCAAGGTGTTCAAAAGAAGGTGAATATTGACAAGAGAATGAAAAAATTGTTTCAGAAAAGAGCGAGGGAGTACAATTCAGATGATGATGATGTGGAGGAGGAGGAGGAGAAGCTTGAGCAGTCTGTACCTTCGACTCGAGAAAAGTTTAAGAAAGATGAATCTGAAAGGGAATTTTCTGATGATGATGTTGGAGCGGAGGATAATGGGGCTGAAGAAAATGATGTTTCAGAAGATGAAGATGGGAAAATTCAGCCGGGAATCATGAAGTTTACAGAGGGTATAAAAGCATTTAGTGTCGCATTCAAGAAAATCGTAAAAAAGACTACTTCCAGTGATGTATTGGTAAGATGCTACCTTCGATGCAAAGATCATAAAACTTGTCGAATGTCTGCATAAGTTTGTAATGAGAATCTTTACTTAATTTTGATATGTATGCAGGGCCCTGTATTATCTGCCAATAAGAAGCTTCTAGCAGAGAAGCTTATCGAAGAAGAATTGGAGCGGAAGGATAAGGGGGAAGCGAAGAAGGAGAAGCACTCGGTATTGCTTTCTGACTTGTTAAGTCCTGTGGTGTTCTCGTTTTCTTTTTAGATTTATAAATTATTTGGATCATTTTGATATAAAAGGTCAGAGAGAAGGGCCACGTGAAACCTGCCAACTATTTGGACTCTCATGAGAAGTATCTATTAGGAATTGCAACTAAAGGAGGTACATAAAGTTGTTTTGATGGTTAAGTTTGTGTTCTGAATGGAGATACATATTTTGATTTCAGACTGATCATGTTTTTTTATCACATAAATACATGTACTGCTCTGGATTTTCAGTGGTCAAGTTGTTTAATGCTGTAAGTTCTTATGTCTATTTTAGATTACACACTTTTTTCTTGTCTGAGTCAACCTTTTTTCCTTTTTCACACCATCACATTTTTCTATGTTTGAACTCATTCTTGCTTATCTGTGCAGGTAAACAAGGCCCAAAATGCTCAGAAAGGATTAAATCCTTCAAGGTCAAAAGATGAAAAAGGTACTAATCGATACAATAAGTCTCATTTTTATTTTGTAGCTAAATCAGTATTTTTTAATCTTATGATTCTCCTCTCGATTACGGATCCAAGTTAAGGAGTTTTTGGGTAAAGCTATTAGCGTCTGTTTGACAACAATTATTTGGAAACTTTTTTTTCTACATACTCATTTTCAACACACATTCTCACAATAAAATATTTTGCATGTGAATCCAAAACTTTTTCCCACATTTTAACCACACATTTTCTTAAAAATCACCATTCGAAACATTTTTTTCCCCAAATAATGGTCCGCAAACAGGGACTTGGTAACTTTTGAGGAGAAATAGTATTGTGTTCCACGAAATGTGTGGTTAATTAATGGGTAAGTAGTTGTGAATGTGTCGGTCAAATAAATTTTTGAATTTGACTTAATAGAAAAGGTAATTTACTAGTAGCGTTTAACGTCTGGCGAACAGAGGCTTAGTGATATTTAGTTTCAGAATTTCTTTTCATGGCTTTCTGTTAGCATATAATTGATTAATCATGTCATCATTCTTGTTTAACCTTTTTGAGCATGCTAATTATAGAGTCTTTTGATAGGATAACAACTGGAATGAACTAGAACAATTGCTGAATAAAGGACTTTTTATTGAAATAAGAACGAGTACAGGAAATGAAATGATAATAAAAGCCTATAAAAGGCTATAACCGAGAACAAGAACAGTAACCACTCCAATACTCTCTTAATAATGCCTCCTATATGGCTAATTTTTGCCTATATTTATAGCTAACTTCTAACAGACCTTTCCCTCCAATTTTCCTTCTCTAACAGATTTTGGTATTTCCACCCACTTGCACGTTTTTCTTCTTCTGGGACCTTCTAGAATGGGTGGGGGTGGATAGGAGAGTATCAATACCCGCTGCCCCAAAATCCACCTTGCCCTCAAGGTGGAAGTTCGGCTTAATTTCAAAATTCAAAATTCCATATCGGTGGTGATCCATGTTTGGAGTAAGCTTGTGGCGACTGTTAGTTTGTGTAGCCAGCTGTCCACCCACCAATAAAATGTTATCTATACAAATTCCATAACCATTTGGCCCCCCAAACGGAACTTCTGAAATTAGAGTTTGGATTGAAGTATATGTATTAATCTTATAATTTGCTGGGGATTGAATTTTGGGTTCATTTCTATCCTTAACTTTTCTGGCCCACTCCAAGATATGGCCCATCTCCTGAAGCTTTAACATCTTGCCCTCAGCCCATATCATAGACTTCAACCCACTAAAAAAATTATCCTCCTTCCGTTGATACTGCTTCAAAGCTTCTCCAGGTGGTAATTCAGCTATTTGATTTCTGTGTTAAGTTAGTCGGGCCACCTTCATTTAGAGCTCATCTGCTTCCCATGACCTCTTCCCGAATACCCACTACTGGTGCAACTTCAAAATATCTCCAGAACTCATCCATGTAACCTGTTTGTCGTATGTCCAGAAACTTTTCGCACAGACTTCCCTATTGAGTTTGACGGAAATGAAGAAGCAACTGTCGCGGGAATTGCTCCCCAAGTTCCGGTCAGCCCAGTTCGCTAAACCATCCCCATGTCTTCATTTACCAATTTGGAATCCAAATACTCCCTCAGCAGCAATTCTAGAACCTAGGATTGGTTCTTGGGTATTTGCCTCCGACCGTCCCTAGAGAGGGGGAAATTTATCCATTTGCCATTTCTTCGATTCTCCTCCTTGTGGTCTGTTCAAATCATGAATTTTTTTGTTGTCTACGAAATTAATGGATTGCTCCGATGTTGCTACTGCCAATCCCTCATCTTCACGTTCGTGGTTCTCCCATCGAGTCATCAACTCACCCAATGTTTCCGTCATTGATATGTTTATCTCGCCCGTTTTGAAAACTACAAGTATAGCACCCATTAAGATCCCATAACCAGTTGGACCCGCAAAAGGCACTCCCAAAGTTTGAGTCCATTTATACAAAATAACGTAGGGGGTTGTCTACGACCCAGTTTGTACTTTGCATCACTACGGTAACATAATCTTTTCTCTTTTTATTTGCAAATCGACATCTGTAAATTTCTTGAACAGAGGAGCTCCTTTATTTGCCGTCAATGGTCGTAAAAAGGAATTTGCGGAGGATTTGGTATTGATTGTGTTAGTTTGATATGGCATCTGGTGAGAATAGTTACGTGGGTGGACAGGAAAATTAAGAGAATGTGGATTTGGGCTATAGGTATTAATTTTAGCTTTAGATGGGCCATAAAGTAGATGGGCTTGCTTCCTTACATGCCAGTCTTCAACCCTATGGGCCAACTAACCCTGTGGGCCAACTCACTGATCTGGCCTAAACCTTGAGGGATGAGCATTGGGACTTCAGCCCGTATTAGAGAATTGTACCCATTGTCGCCCTTTCCTTCCAGAATCTCTGATATCTTCGACGATGGTGCTGATAAATTCTCCAATAATTTGTCCAGTCTCGGGCTTCGCGTCTGCATCTTCCCTGTTCCTACCACACGATGGTTCCGGCTGTCTATACTTGCTCCACTTTCCTCATATTTGGGCAGAATTTCAGAATCTAGCCATTGGGCTTGCCCCCTAATAATGCCCAGTCAACGTGATTCCCATTGCACACAATTGCTCTCCAACACCTCTTCACGAATCGTTGGTAGTGGCCACCACGACCTCCAGAGTAGTCCCCTCCTCTCTAAAGTCCGATAATGACCCTCCAACTCGGACAGGAGTTGATTTCGATTTTCCAATCTCCCGGTCTCCTCACGACACATACGCCCCTCTAACCCCAGTTGGTAGGTACTGGGACTGTCGCTGTCTAAGCTTCCAGATGTTGATGCAACTACTGGAAGGAACTCTAACACCCCAATAATGGAATCTGTTTGTTTCTGTGGTTGCTGCTTCAGATCCAAACATTTACACGCTGGAATTCCTCCACCATGGAGTCCTTCTCGATAATTTTTACCTTTCCATTTTCCATCATTTCCTGCCTCTGCTCATCCCATTTCTTCCCCAATTTCGTACACTTACACTCTGAAAATTCTTCATCGAAGGAATTCCTCTTCAGACGAAATTGACCCAACATCAAACTCTTCAATTCTTCCCAAGTTTTCACCGGTCTTTGTCGATCGACCTGCTGAAATGAATCCCATGCTTCCCAGCCAAAACACGCTGTGCAGCGTCTATTTTCTCAACTTCTGATAATTGATTTCTGGAGAAAATCTTCTCCGCCTCCGACACCCACCATTCTGTGTTTTCGCTATAGAATATTGGTATTTCTAGTCTTCCTTAGCATCCAGCCCGAATATTTGTCTTGGTCTTCTTCCCTTTGCATTATCAGCTTCTCCAACCGATTGAAGAATGAACTCCATCTCTCCTCCAATTGTTTGCTGAAATTTGCTTCCATTGGCTCTAGGATCATTGCTCTGATACCAATTTGATAGGATACCAACTGGAATGAACTAGAACAATTGCTGAATGAGAAACTTTTTATTGAAACAAGAACGAGTACAGGAAATGAAATGATAACAAAAGCCTATAGAAGGCTGTAACCGAGAACGATAACAGTAACCACTCCAATACTCTCTTAATAATGCCTCCTATGTGGCTAATTTCTGCCTATATTTATAGCCAACTTCTAATAGACCTTTCCCTCCAATTTCCCCTCTCTAACAGATTCTGGTATTTCCGCCCACTTGCACGTTTTTCTTCTTCTGGGACCTTCTAGAATTGGTGGGGGTGGATACGAGTCTATCGTCGTCCAAGTTCCACAAAAATCTGCGAGTATTTGTAATCAACAGGAACATGTATGTCTGAATGTGGTGAACGCTATTAAACATATTTGTTGACCTTTTTAGGGGTTTCATAAGTTGAACCATGGCAGTTTTATATCTCGAGCATTCCCACTCTTTGGCATAGTTGTAAAGAGTGGCACAAAGTAACTGCTTTTTGAATATTTGGTTGGATTCATTTGTCAATTCAATCTAACTCGCGTTTGCATAGTTTATTTGTTCCAATTGTTTTGTTTATGTCCTTATAGTTGTGTTGTACTGTG
The DNA here is from genome assembly GCF_002742605.1 of Olea europaea var. sylvestris. NCBI lineage: Eukaryota > Viridiplantae > Streptophyta > Magnoliopsida > Lamiales > Oleaceae > Olea > Olea europaea. The sequence continues at coordinate 173,290 of NW_019243709.1, read as the reverse complement.
GGTTTATGGCACTCTCATTGGACGTAATTGATTTCGGTGAATCCATGCTGGTATTGATTGGATATCGGTAGAGGTGTCTTGTTGTCCGTTGAATAAAGGTTAAACTAATGAGCTCCTCATTCTACATTACATAAGATATATGGTATACCTAAAATAATGAGATCTTATTGGTATCCTCCAATACAGACCCAAAAGTTCCCCCACGGGGTGGGGGTGGAGGGGGGGGTGTTCGCTTCCCTAGTTCACCTCACAAAGGGTGTAGGTCAGTTGAGCTATAAGCTTTGCACAGTTCACGGTCAGACTGCTCAGTCCATTGCTTTGTGCTTTCGACCTAAGCCTACGTTTGCTCAGTAAGCTATAGCGCAGCACATTAATATCTTCTCAATGAAGGCAAAATCCTTCTTTACTTTGGAGAAAGAAGCTTCAAGGGGCACTAATGCGCTGTACCACACCTCTTTTCTACGTTTGTATAACATGATACACAATGCCATTATGAATGTTCTCACTTGCAAAAAATATGTACCTTAGTTCAACAAGAAGTGAGAAAATTGAACTCTTCAAATCTTTTAAAAAAATTCTAGAGAGAAGCCAGTCACAGAAATAGCATTCTGTTTGTACATGTAAGGAAGTTTTACAATGTCAACATTAGTAAGATCACAAATTTATTAAGGATCTGAGACATGGTTCCTACTTCCTATACTGGCTCTCTCTCTCTCTCTCTCTCTCTCTCTCTCTTTCAGTACAACTATTCTGTTCATTTCTTCAAGAAGAGTTGCCTGTTCATCTTGGACCCAAAAAGCTAAAAGATTTTCATGGTTGAGAAAGCTTTAAAATCCTAGTTTTTTTCTATTTCTATGGAGACTATATCAGCATATCATATTAATCATGTAGCATTCTAGGGGTTTTTACCTCTGTATGTTTCTGAAATGAAATTATGTATTGATATTTGCTTGAACTCGTGTATGCTGTCATTTCAAATCCTTAATGATTTTATAATCATAATCATGTCTAATTCCTTTATTTGATCCTTGTCAATGTGTTTGAGCCAGTTTTAAAGAAGCGAAGGAAGGAAGCCTTCTTTTCGGAGTTAGGCAAGGGAGCTTCCCAATCTGCTGGGACTGTTGCTAAGGTTCTCTCTCGTTTCTGTCTCTCATTGCCATTCTATTGGGAGGAACCATGGAACTTTTGAGGTTGAATTTGCTTTACTAAAGGGATCACAATTTGACTTCGATCATAATGGACTAGTATCGAGCCCTAGAAAAGTATATTTAAATTTAACAGCCGGAACATCAACAATGAATAAAACCATCTCTAGTCGGATTATATGACCAAATGCAGGAACAAAAATACGTTACTGCTATGGGAGCCTGTACAGTAACAGGGGGATTTTCATTACCGATTCTTATACCACCGTTAAGGGAGTTGATTTTCACTATCAAATTTTTATGGTTTGTCACATATAGGTCGGCGCATCTAGTAGCTCAGTGGATGGCGAAGGACCTGCATGGGCCCCTTTGCGTGATAATTACATGTTAACAAATTCCAAGTTGAAAGATTGGGATAAAATGCAGGTAGGTTTTCCAACCAATATCTCAGCCATTTCAGTTTTTGAATAATGATTGGTGTACATTATGGACACCATTATGGTGTCCATAATGTACACCAATCACAACCCTCAGTTTTTTGTTAAAGCATGATGCACCCTACCTGTTTCCTGTAGTATTTAGTGCATGTTTGACTAAGCTTAAAAATTTCACTTATAAATAATTTTGTTTTCCTTGTACGAATGCTCTTCCTCTGGTTTTAGGACACGACGGCAGGAGATGACTTTAATAGGGCATCAGACTCAGGTTCGTCATCGGATGATGAATAATCTTGAAAATTAGGATGCTAAATGGATTGGTTGGAGCTGGAAATGAAACTTCCGAGATAATTAAAAGCACCTGTGATCTGTTTCCCCATGAGCCGTAGGGGAGAAAAACTTTGTGCTATCCTCTGTAATGTGCCAGGCAATCCTTTCCTCCTCC
>NW_019243709.1:168739-171239 GCF_002742605.1 Olea europaea var. sylvestris | reverse complement strand
CTGAAAAACAATTTTGGTTTGATTTTCTTCAATGTATTGCGCCATCGTATTTGTCTTCTAAATATAGTCAGCTAAATGATTCCGAGTCTTTGAAAGTTATGTTCTTTTTATAGCCAACAAGATATAAAGAAATGAATGTGTGTTGAGTATGCTAATCAATTTCCTGACGGGATGGCGTATTCCTCGAGTCAGATTGCTTTTATATTGATACCAACATTAGGAAAGAGAAGTATATGTAAAATATTCTTCGTTGTCATGTATAACCCATATTCAATTTGATCTACGACGAATATCACACGAGGAAACTTGAAACATAAAAACTCCGACAATTGGTGATAGTGACATAAGATGCCAGAATATTAATCTTATCTTAATCAAAAAGAAAATGGGAGAGTTGGGAAATGGATATATTCGAAGTAAAGAGTTGGTATTTAAAAATGTGCCATAACTCTTTAACATTCGCGGTGGTCACCCCTTGTTGCCAGTATATTCTAAAATATTATTCTTATACCCAACGAAAAATAAAATTCTACAAACTTATATTTGAGAAACCATCCAATGAAAAAGTAGGAGTAAATAGGAGGACAATTATTAACGGAAAGTGCAAATGATGTGAGAAATCAAAAGGTAGAGCAAGTTTTATATGTAAAGCAGATAATTATTTATTTATACCAATTTAAAATTTCAATTTGACACTTTTACCTCCATTTGAATTTCTATATGCTAACATATGTGGTCAAATGCTTAACGTTGTCGATTTTGAGTAGAAGAAGATTAATTGTGAACCCTACAATACGTAACCTTGGATTGTGAATTGGGATTTATTTCCCCTTTATCATAGAAGCTGGAGACTAAGCTCCCATTTGGTCCCCATTTTTTGGAGATGAAAATAGGTGGAATAGTATTTTTTGAAAAATGAAAAAAAAATATTCGATTTACGTGTAATATTATTTTATAAAAGATTGTGTAGTTGAAAATAGGTGAAAGAAGAATAAAATATAATGGAATGTAGTTTAATGAGTACGAAACGGGCCTAGAGATAGAAGTGCATTTCAATCAAGACGTGACATTGCACAAGTACTGTTGGTACCCCGTTTGGCCGCTATTAATTTTCATTACATTTTTCTCTCTCCTATTTTTAACCATATAATCTTCCATAAAATAATTTTACACATAAATCGAAAACTTTTCTTTTCTTTTTAACCACTCATTTTTCAAAAAAAAATATATTCCATCCATTTGCATTTCTACAAAATGGGGGCCAAATGGGTAGAGTATTGAATAATTATCATATGTGAATCTATGACTTTTTCTTTCTTTATTCGTCGTGCACATTGCTGTCATGCTAGTAAAAAGAGAGAAAAGTATAAAGAAATCAAGGATGGTGAAGCTGACGAAGGGGAGGTTAAAAGCATTGGATGCTAGTAAAAAGAGAGAAAAGTACAAAGAAATCAAGGATGGCGAAGCTGACGAAAGGGAGGTTTAAGCATTGGATGCATGGGTGGTGCTGAAAAACTTGAGCAAGTTGCTTTGTTTCATTCTTGGTTCCCTTTCTCATCTCCTCCCCGTTTAAATTTTTTGTTTTTTATCCTAATTTATCTATCGTTTGAAATAAAAGGAGAGAGTAAAAGAGCTTGGCTGTGGTTTGATTAGAAAAACGAAAGAAAGTGTTAATCCAATGAAGAAACTTTTTTATACGCTGCGTATATGTTTGGTACGTAATATTAACGTGTTGTATAGTATATAATGAACAAAATTTTAGCTTAATTTTCTCATTTAATCCTATTTAAAGTATCTAATCAACATTATTAAACATGCATGATTAATATTGTATATTAGAATGTATTATATGGTAAATAGACATTTTTAACACTTTGACCTTGTCCATTTTGTACAATTATAACTGCCATAAAAAATATTGGTGTCTAGTTTTCACGTACGATTTTCTAAATTTGTCATAAAATAATGGATAATAATGAATGACAGTCGACTTTTTTTATCTTTTCCTCTTAGTTTTATTACAAAATTAAGTGCTTTCAATGGATTTCATCTGTTCGATAATAAATTCAGGTATCCCCAATTAAGATTGTAATGGATTATCTTCAATTTCAGTAAATTTAATGTATTCCTTATTTGGATTTTAATGGACTGATAATCCATTAAATTTAGGTATTCCATATTTGGGATTTTAATGGATAGATAATCCATTAATATTTAAGCGTCTCCAATTACCGTGGATTTATAAAAATTTTCATTAATAAATGAATTTTAAGTGTTTTAGATGTATTTCAAACTTAGAAATACACAAGATGAACATTTTTAAATTTCATCATTTTTTATGAGATTTTTATTAAGGATTGATAAAATGATTAAAGGAAACAGGTATAAAAAAATAAAAAAATTAATGATTTTGATTCTTAGAATTGAGAATCATTTGGCTCTGGTTCTAGTTCGGTTTTAATTCTAGAATCAAGTACCAAACTCAATATATATATATATA
>NW_019243709.1:147447-168590 GCF_002742605.1 Olea europaea var. sylvestris | reverse complement strand
CAATTAAAAATCAGGACAAAAAGGTCATGTTACCTTTAGTTTCTTATTTCTCATTATGGAGACGAGATCCTAATTCATTTGGGAGACTGAAACCTTAATTCATTTCTCGTTTTTCTCCTTTTCAATTTTTAGACCGACTCTCACTTGAATACCAACTGTTGCCTATTGTCGTGCTTAGACACCACCCATGAATTTTTGAAATTGAAGACTCAACCTTTAGTTCTTCTTCCTCAAATGTACTCTCTCTCTCTCTCTCTCTCTCTCTCTCTCTCTCTCAATTAGTAAAGTTTCCATATCTTAAAAAAATCATTTGGTTCCATTATCAAAAAAATCATTGATTTATGGTTTGATTAGATTCTCTTGGAACCATATCATCCCTAATTTTTATGATTTATGTGGAAATCAATTCAAATTCAAGAAATTCATTAATATAACATTTTGAATCCATCAAAATTCTTGCAGACTGATGAAGTGCATAAGGGATTAGAGTTCATAGCGAAATGGGACCATCACTAGGGATGTCAAATGGGCCGAGCCGGCTCGTGGCTCGTCCGCTCGGCTCGTCAAAGCTCGGCTCGTGGGCTGACGAGCCCGAGCTCGAGCCGAGTGGGGGGTCGATTCCAACGAGCCGAGCCCGCTCGGCTAGTCGAGCTCGACAAGCGGCTCGTGGGCCGAGCTCACGCGTGGGCCGAGCTCACGAGCCGAGCCCACGAGCCGGCTCGTCCAAAAAAGTGGAAAAAATTAAAATTTTATCAATAAAAATTGAAAAATTTGCCCAAAAAAAAATTCACGAGCTCCCAAGCCGCTTGTGGGCTCGACTCGGCTCGGCCCGGCCCACGAGCTCGTGGGCCGAGCCGAGCTCGTGGGTTAACGAGCCGAGCCGGCTCGGCTTGGCCCACTGCCACCCCTAACCATCACAAGGCAAAAGTTGGCAAAAATGGCAAATGATTTCATGATGACTTTGGGTTTGCTCGTTTTTGGCAAACCGCTAGTCTAATTTGATTGGAGTCGAGCCAAGGAATAAAACTCAGCGCCTTTGGCCCTGATGCAAGGCCAATTTCGGGCAAAATCCATCGTTTAGGCCCTCGTTTAATCATTTTTGCTATTTATCGTAATTTTCATTTTTGCAATATCTCTTTCCATGAAATTCGGATTTAGATTCCGTTTGTTGTGGGATGATTCTGAATATAAGTATTTTCTATCTTAGTAATTATCTCATATTTTCCATTTTTGGAAAAAAATATCTTTTTATTTTATTTTTCGAATTTTCCTAAGTTTTTCTTCTATTTAATCAGTTGTAAACTCTTAGAGGCAGTAGTTCTTGAATTCAATAAAATTTTCTTTGAGAATTTTCTCAATTTGTAATTGTTCATCTTCCTTATAATATTTTCGTTACATCAATTGGTATCAGAGCCGAAATCGTTCCTTCACCATGCCGCCAAGAAGACGTCCTGAAGCCCGTGATGCCCCGGTAGAGGAGATACATAGATGTGATGAAGTCGCACAGCTACGTCAACAAGTGGAATTACTGACACGGCAGATCGCTGCGCTTATGCCGCAGCAGCCTGTGCCTGCAGGTCAATAGCTTGGGAATTCTGATGATGAGAATCCATTTGCACTGCTTGAACAACCATTGGATCTTCCAGTTCACCGGAGAAGGGGTGGTCATGAGGACAACCGACGTTGGGAATCAGGATTTAAGGTGGATATTCCAGAATTTCATGGTAGGTTGAGTCCAGAAGAATTCTTGGATTGGGTGACTGCAGTGGAGGAGGTCTTAGAGTTTAAAGATGTTCCTGTCGATAAATGTGTGCCTTTCGTTGCAACGAGACTTCGTGGGCGAGCATCGGCACAAGAACCACATTCCTTAAAGTATACCTGAAAGGCAGCCCCAACAAGATAGGGAAAAACTGCCTTGGAGGCTGGATTATAAATAGGCCTCAATGAGTTCCTGAAATTGATTCCTGAGCTCAACCAATCCCCTTAACTAATAGATGCTTAGGACCCACTGACCCTATACAAATTATCCAAATTGAATGGGTTTTAGTTCTTTAAAGATCTCTTAATTCCGTGAAGCAAAAAAGGAAGCACGAGCCCCCGAATTCGTAGGAATGACAAGAACAAGAACTACAAGCTACCCAGCTCTTGGCTTGGTAATGCACTCGGGAGGATTCCTATGGGAGGGAGAAGAGGTGGGTCTCACTATGGTTAGCTCCGACTCCTTCTTCACTTTACCCCTTATACGAGGCCTTTTTTAAAGCCGTTTGGTAAAGAAAAGAACATCAGAGTGATTCTATTTGATACTTACCAGGTATCTCAGAGGCTGGTTTCGCACCCGTCTCCATCTCCATTGCAGCATATTCATTGATTCCAGCTTCGCCTTAAGTTTCGGTGACTCTACAAATAGAGAAATATATGATGTTGGAGAGATCACAACCCTCCCAAAACTACGTACCAAAAGTCGGAATCTCTATACCCATAAGAAAAGGCTAAGACAAACCGGAGGAGAAAGAGTTCAAAACTTTTAAGACTATTAGTCCTATAATAGTTGATATATCGGTGCAATAAATAGATGAAAGTGAAATCTGCCCTGCCCTGTATGGATAGAATGATATGCCTGTACTGTCTTCTAAAATCCCAAGAAAGTATCAAAAACTTTCTTTATTCTCATTTGAGAAAGACTCTCCCGCGGCAAGGTTTTACACATAGGGCCAGCCCTTTTGAGTCTTTTTAGTGAACCTATAGATGAGACCCTAGAGAGTCCGTAAACTCCTGATTTAGGCAAGTCAATCCTTTCTCTTAGTGAACCTTGACTGATCTTTCTATTATTTATATTATAAGTACATGTGCCGCTTTGAGTACTTGTGAATCAAGAGTGGTACCAATCTTTTCAGAACTCTAATCCTAATAGAACTTAAGATGAAATCGAAAAGCTAGGACCAAACTCTTGATTAGGGATCATCATCCGCTTTTAAGCTCGACAGGTCATTTTACTACAAGTCCATTCAATGCGGTTTCTAAGCATTCAATTGGGCTAGCCCTACCTAAAAAAAGGGATAAAGAATAGGCTCACAGCTGATACAAGAGCTTATTCACTCACCAACGAGAGCTTATTCACTCACCAACAAGAGCGTATTCAATAGCAGTCCTTTGTTCCAAAATGATATGGAAAATAAATCACTGAATAGATCCAGGCTGGGGAAACCTAAGCTTGCATCGTGGGACAAATAGAGGAAACATATGAAGAAACAATTTCTGCCTTACAATTATGTGCGGACCATGTACCAACAACTGCAGAATCTACGTCAAGGTGGGAAAACGGTTAGTGACTATACCACGAATTTTTATATGTTGATTACGAGGAACGAGATGATGGAGACGGAGGAGCAGCTGGTGCCACGGTACATGGGTGGTCTTCGTCCCCAAATACAGGACACTCTCAATATGTTTGATCCCGTGACAGTTTCTGAAGCACATCAGAGGGCAATACAGATAGAGAAGCAATAGTCCAGGAAAACCACTAGTCCTTCCATTGCAGGGAGTTCTTCTAGTAACCCACAACAGCAGGTGGCACGTCCTGGTAATCCTGCTCAATCTGGTCCTCCTAGAACAAATCATGCCCATCAACCAACACGTCCTGGGGTTGGTATTCGTTGTTTTGGATGCGGAGTTACAGGCCACAGACAGTCTGAGTGTTCAAAGAATCCACGCAGGGGACTCTTTGTTGATGAGGGAAATGGCGATTATGAAGGTCAGCCTGTATTTGATGGTGAGGGTGGAGAAGAAGCAACAGAAGAGGAAGAGTTTCAAGTTGGTGATGTGGGTCAGGCACTGGTTTCCTGACTCCTTTGGAGAATAACACTCATTGGTTGCGTAATAATATCTTTCAATCAACATGTACAGTTGGAGGGAAGGTGTGCAAATTTGTTATTGATTCTGGTAGTTGCGAGAATGTGGTGGCTGAGGAGGTCGTTAAGAAGCTGGGTTTGCAGACTGAGAAACATCCCAAACCTTATAAATTAGCCTGGCTGAAAAGAGGCAATGACGTAGAAGTGTCTCAACGTGCTAGAATCAGCTTCTCCATCGGACCTACCTACAAGGATCAGGTCTTATGTGATGTAGTAGAGATGGATGCATGTAATTTACTATTAGGGAGGCCGTGGTAGTTTGATAGGCAGTCACTGCATGATGGATATACCAACACGTACAACTTTCTGTTTGGGGGAAAGAAAATTGTGTTACTACCGGATAACGGTTCAGTACAGACGGTTGAGAACAATGCCAATTTACTGACCAGAAAGAAGTTCGAGACAGAGATGGAGGAGTCTGGGGTAGTGTATGTGCTGACTGGAAAGTCGGTTGATAGTGAGCATGAAGTCCCTCTCGCAGTTCAGCTATTGCTAAAGGAGTTTGATGAGGTTTTTCCAGAAGAGCTTCCTGATGGACTACCACCACTGCAGGATATTCAGCATCAGATTGACTTGGTGCCTGGAGCTGCCCTACCTAACAGAGCGCATTACAGAATGAGCCCCACTGAGCATGAAGAGTTGCGCAGGCAAGTTGAAGGGCTTTTGGCAAAAGGACACATCAGGGAGAGTCTTAGTCCTTGTGCTGTTCCTGCTCTTCTCACACCGAAGAAGGATGGCGCGTGGCGCATGTGCGTGGATAGTAGGGCAATCAATAAGATTACGGTGCGTTACCGCTTTCCTATTCCCCGCCTAGATGATTTGTTGGATCAGCTTACCGGTGCTTGTGTGTTTAGCAAGCTTGATTTTAAGAGTAGGTACCATCAGATTCGGATCAGACATGGAGATGAGTGGAAGATCGCATTTAAGACGAGGGAAGGATTGTACGAGTGGTTAGTCATGCCCTTCGGCCTCTCAAATGCGCCCAGTACATTTATGCGGGTTATGAATCAGGCTCTTCGCCCATTCATCGGTAAATTTGTTGTGGTCTACTTTGATGATATTTTAATATATAGCGCTAACGATGATGAACATGTTCGGCACCTTCGGGAAGTTCTTTCAGTTCTTCGCAGGGATAAATTCTATGCTGCAGTGAAGAAGTGTTCCTTTCTCACTGATAGTGTGGTGTTCCTGGGTTATGTGGTGTCGAATGTGGGATTAGCAGTTGATACATCTAAAGTAGAGGCGATAAGTCAATGGCCACAGCCCAAGACTGTCACTGAGGTGCGGAGTTTTCATGGCCTTGCTTCCTTCTATCACAGGTTCATACCGCATTTCAGTGGCATCATGGCGCCAATTACAGATTGCATGAAGGATGGTAGGTTTCAGTGGACTCACGAGGCAGAGTCGTCTTTCCAATTGATTAAGTAGAAGTTGACTACTGCTCCAGTTTTGGTGTTGCCTGACTTAACCCAACCATTTGAGCTCCATTGTGATTCTTCGAAAGTGGGTATTGGTGGTGTGTTGAGTCAGAACAACCACCCTGTTGCATATTTCAGTGAGAAGCTTTCTTGCCCGAAGTCTCGGTATAGTACTTATGATGTGGAGTTCTATGCAATAGTCCAGGCCGTTCGACATTGGCGTCACTATTTGTTCCATAAGGAGTTCATTTTGTACACGGATCATGATGCCCTTAAACACCTTAGTACTCAGGATAAGGTTTCTGCTCGACATGCCTCTTGGATTGCTTATCTACAGCAGTTTACTTTTGTAATCAAGCACAAGGCAAGTGCCCTTAACAAAATTGCGGATGCGTTGAGTAGGCGCCAAACGCTCCTTATAGAAATGCGAGTGGAGGTTCCAGGTTTTGACAGGTTGTGTGACTTATATGCTACTAACCCATACTTTTCCCATGTTGCCCAGAAGTTGCAGGAGGGTGTGCAGTCGGAGTTTACATGGGTTGATGGTTTTCTTTTTCATGGCAATCAGTTGTGTGTTCCAGAGGGCAGTTTGAGGTTGAAGATCATTCAAGAGTTACATAATGAGGGCCATGTGGGTCGTGACCGAACATTGCAGCTTGTTACTACTTCTTACTTTTGGCCATCATTGCGCAAAGATGTCAGCAAGTTTGTGGAACGTTGTCGGATTTGTCACTTGGCCAAGGACAAAGCGACCAATGCGAGCTTGTATATGGCCCTACATATCCCAACCCAGCCTTGGACAGATGTGAGCATGGATTTCATTGTGGGACTTCCCAGGACCCAGCGTGGTTTTGATTCAATCTTCGTAGTGGTTGATCGGTTTTCAAAAATGGTACATTTCATCCCCTACAAGAAGACTACAGATGCTGTCAATGTAGCCTTACTATATTTTCGTGAAGTTTATCGCCTTCATGGACTGCCTACATCTATTGTGCCCGATCGGGATACTTGTTTCCTCAGCCACTTCTGACGCAGCCTATGGCGCTCTGTGAATACACGACTGGATTTCAGCAGTGCATATCACCCTCAAACAGATGGTCAAACAGAGGTTGTTAACCGTTCCTTAGGTGATTTACTATGTTGTTTGGTTGGTGATCACATCAAGTCTTGGGATCAGAAGTTGTGTCAAGCAGAATTCGCTCACAATCATGCTGTTAACCGAAGTACAGGTTTTAGTCCGTTCCAGGTGGTATATGGCCTTGTTCCTCGTGGTCCTCTTGGTCTGGTTCAAGTTTCCACTTCTGTTAAAATGCATGGTAAGGCCGAAGACTTTATTCAACAACTGCAGCAGGTTCACTCACAAGCTCATGATCAGCTGCAGGCTGCTGTCGCTGAGTATAAGCGTGCTGCGGATCTCAAACGCCGACATGTTGAGTTTGAGGTAGGTGACTTTGTTTGGACCGTGTTAACAAAGGATTGTGTTCCTGCTCATGAATACAACAAGCTTACTGCGAAGAAGATTGGTCCATTGGAGGTCATTGAGAAGATCAATCTGAATGCTTACCGTTTAAAGCTGCCCAGCCATATTCGTACCTCCGACGTGTTCAGTATCAAGCATTTGGTGCCATTCATGGTGATAATTCTGATGATGATGATGATGAAGCTCCTTTCCCGTCAAATTCGAGGGTGAATTTTTCCCACCTTGGGGAAAATGATGAAGTGCATAAGGGATTAGAGTTCATGGCAAAATGGGACCATCACAAGACAAAAGTTGGCAAAAAGGACATGATTTCATGACGACTTTGGGTTTGCTCGTTTTTGGCAAACCGCTAGTCTAATTTAATTGGAGTCGAGTCAAGGAATAAAACTCAGCACCTTTGGCCCTGATGCAAGGCCAATTTCTGGCAAAATCCATCGTTTAGGCTCTTGTTTAATCGTTTTTGCTATTTATGGTAATTTTCATTTTTGCAATATCTCTTTCCATGAAATTCGGATTTAGATTCCGTTTGTTGTGAGATGATCCTGAAGATAAGTATTTTCCATCTTAGTAATTATCTCATATTTTTCATTTTTGGAAAAAAATATCTTTTTATTTTATTTTATTTTTCGGATTTTCTTAGGTTTTTCTTCTATTTAATCAGTTGTAAGCCTTTAGAGGCAGTAATTCTTGAATTCAATAAAATCTTCTTTGAGAATTTTCTCAATTTGTGATTGTTCATCTTCCCTATAATATTTCCGCTACGTCACAGACACACGTCTAAGTGTTTTTTTTTAATAAATTATTTAAAGTGGAAAATAATTTTTTGAAAAATATATGATTAAAGAATAGGAAGAGGAAAAAGTTATAGATTCAAGTATAAAATTATTTTATTAGGAGAATGTGATTGATAGCGAGTTTAAGAAAAAATAAAATTTGAATAAACTTTTCAAATAAATGCTATACAAATTTTTTCATAGGTTTTCGTTTAATTTCATTCATTATAAAGCCTAATCTTTTTAACGGATAATTAGTGATTGCCTGAAAATGATTATATAAAATGTGATTTTTTTTAACAGTATGTAATTAAAAAAATTGTGATAAATTAAAAGAAAACCTAAAAATTAATTTTTTTTTAAAACAAAAATAGTGTTGTTTAGAGTTTACCATGCCCTAGTTTGGGAGTCTTTTTTGGAAAAAATATTATTTTGAATAGTGAATTTTTGATCAAAAATGAAAAGAAATTTGAATTTATAAGTGGAATACTTTTCTTATAAATATGTTGTTAAAAATGAGTTTGTAGAAAAAAGAAATTTTGAAAGAATCAATGATAAACATATGAAATAATTTTCTAAGAAAGATTTATAGTTTGAACATTTGATGCATTTACACGAGCTTCGCAAAATGCTCAAAAACCTTTAAAAATTGTGAAAAAGTTTCAGCCGTTGGACTAAGGTCAGCAAACAAGTCAACCTTAAATCTACGGCATAGCAAAACACGGTTCCCCTATGCACCAATCCCGTGAATGCTCTCGAATGGAAGCGCGATCATCGTCTTGTGATTATAATCGTACGGCCAATTACGTCTCTTATCCGATCGCCACGTATGCCCTAATCGTAAAGGTCAAATTGACCATTCCCACTGAAGAACACAAGAAATTCAGAAATGACCTATGTTCTTACGTCACGGTAAGCAACGAATATAATGACGTCATTAGATACCCATCAACTTTTGGAATCTTGGACGGCAAGTTTGTAATTGACAGGAAGAAATAGTACATTTTGGTAAATTCAGTTTTCCCCTCCCCCTTTATAAACCGTCGGAGCACGTCGGTTTCACCACAGAATTTAAAATTTGGGTTTTCGTGAGAGAGAAAAAAAATGGCTGAAGAAGGACAGGTTATCGGTTGCCACTCCGTTGATCAGTGGAAGGAGAACTTCAATAAGGGCATCGAGACCAAGAAATTGGTAATAATTAAAACTTTTGCACTTCTTTTTGTTTATTTTTCTTGTATGATCAGTTAATTTTCTTTTCATAATTTTTACTGTTACTGGGTTTGAAGGATCGGTTATCGACCAATTTTTGGGGATTCGGGTTAACTCTGGCCTCTATTGATTTGGTAACACCGACTCTGAATCCTCTTGTTTTCTATCAGGTCGTGATCGATTTCACTGCTTCATGGTGTGGGCCCTGCCGAGTTATTTCCCCAATTTTTGCTGAGATTGCGAAGAAGACTCCACATGTTATATTCTTGAAGGTGGATGTGGATGAACTAAGGGTAATTTACTCATTAGTAATCTATTGAATCATTGTTCGATTCAGAAGCAAAATCATGAATTAATTTCTTCGATCGGCAGGATGTTGCTGAAGAATTTAACGTGGAGGCCATGCCAACGTTCTTGTTCCTCAAGGATGGGAAAGAAGTGGATAGGGTCGTCGGTGCAAGGAAGGAAAATTTGCAGGATGCAATCGACAAGCATGCTACTGTTACTGCTTGATATTGCTTTGATATGAAATTCTATGCATTTTAACTTGTTTTCGGCTTGAAAATTGAAATAATCTACTTATTACGAAGACTTTTATTATGTTTCCTGCAGCTCTTGTGAATGTAATAAAGTCAGGTCTGTTGGGAATCTTCTTATACATGCACAGCGGAATTTAAAATAATTTTCGATTCCCACTAAGAATCGCCTTTGTGTTTAGATAGGAATTGTGATAAAATTGTACCTTTTTCAGATCTGCAAACTTCTTTGCTTTTCTTTCAGTTCCATCAACCTTGATTTGTCACCACAGCTATCCAATTGTCCAGCCTCCAACGATGATCCACACAGAGAATAAGGTTGCAACTTTTAGGGTTTTCTCTTGTGTCAGCAAGAATAATGAAAATCATATGGACCTCAAACCCTAGCTATGTATTTATATAAGCCCAAACGGACTCGGTCCAGTCCGGTTCAATATTTAATTAATCCAATTAATTAAACTCGGTCCGTGAATTAATTAATTCGGGAATATAAATAACAAATTCAATTAATTAATTTATCCAACGATTGTTAAATTAATCAATTGGTAATTTGCAATTTTTCAATTCTCTTTTGTGTGCGACCCATTGGTTCCCTTTCACGATGCCTAACGATGTGAAATATTATTTTGATCTAATCAAAATTGATAAATTAAAACACCCTTTTAATTTATCGTCAATTCACACTCGTCGTCCCTGATTGACATCTAGCAATGTGTCAAGGCAATACATGTGACGGGAAATATCACGTGGTATGACAAAATCAAATTCGTTCGTTTAGCGTGAGACTATAATCCCTTCGTCAATATGATCCGATCAATTACGAGATATGGAATTGTGTCAATCTCGATCATCGATCATATCTTTCACTCTACTATTAAGTCAATATACTTCGAAAACTCCTTTTCGACTTATGAGTACACCTTGGCCAAGAATTTCATCATCGAAATTTTATGAGTTACAAACTGTCAAATTAATAGATTACGTATTATTTATAGATCATTAATAAAAAAAATTATAAATCACAATCAAAACTTATTGGTCATAAATTATCAAATTATTAGGTCACGCATTATTTTAGGTCACAAATCACAAATTTTATAAGTTATAACTTATTTACGGTCACAAATTTATCAAATTTATTAGTCACAAACCCTCTTCATACAATCCAACCCCACCACTACCTGCAACACCGAACTACCACCTTCACTGTCACCTCCATCACCATCACCATCACCACAACTATCTAACCATGATCATCATTGCCAACCAGCAAGACCACAATTTTTTTCAACAATCACAACTATCATCTCCATCTATCCTTGCCCCCCGCTACTCTGCCATCCCCACCACTTGTACGATCATCGTACTGTCACCAATCGAACGTCGTGCCATCTCACCACCATTTGCAATTGCAAAAAACGCTACAATTTGGAAATCACAAACCACTAACAAACAACCCCTATTAAGCAAATCTAAGGAGGAAGAAAATATCAAAATCACCAAAAAAGTCGCATAGCGACGTTCTTTTCCAAATCTACCACAAAATCACATGAATGCTGCTATGCATGGTTGTAGTGCGTAGCATGAAGCCTCACTTAGCTCTATACACAGTAAGGCAACATTGCAAATCGGTGACACCTTTATGACATTCACCGATCTGTAACGTCGCGAAGGACCGGTAGAGGCACTTCTATGCGCGACACCGATTGTTGGAATAGAGAGGATGGGGATGGATGGGTAAAGAGAGAATAAAATGATTTAGGGTTTGAGATTTAAATTGGGTGGGGTGAAGGGTGGGGTGGAAATGCAGATTAATTAAAATTTATATATTATTCTAAATATTTAAATATTGAATTATCACCTGACTTTTGAATCAAAAATTTTTAAATTTGATTTTTGAATTGAGAAGTTAAAAAAAAAAAAAAGGTGCCATTCACCCCAACCCAATTTAACTCCCAAATCCTAAATCATTTTACTAACTCTCTCTCTCTCTCTCACACACACACATTTGCAGAATGCCGCTATGCAGTTTTTTGGTGGTTTTGGTATTTTTTTCATTCTTGGATCTATTTCGAGGAGGTGATTTTGTTGGTGGTTGTTTATGATTTCCAAAATTTAGTAGTTTTTTGTTGTTGCCAATGGTGGTGGTGTGGCATGACGTTCGATTGGTGGTGGTGCAGATATAGTGTAGGTGGTGAGGATGCAAAATCAAATAGTTCTCAGTTCAAAGAATCAAAACCATTAATTTTTTTGATAGAACCGAACCAAACCACTTGGTTTGATTCTGATTTGGTTTGGTCTGGTTTGAATATTTTGTCCACCCCTAATGGTGATGGTGGTGACAGTGAAGGTGGTAGACCTGGTGGTTTGATGGTGTAGGTAATGGTAGGTTGGGATTGTATAAAGAGGGTTTATGACCAATTATTCAAGTGTTTGTGACTAATAAATTTGATAGCTTGTGACCATAAATATGTTAATGACATATAAAATTTGATATTTGTGATGTAAAATAATGCATGACTTATTAATTTGATAATATGCTATCAATAAGTTGTGATTGTGACTTATAAAATTTGTGATTTGTGATCTAAAAATAATACTTGATTTATTAATTTGATAATTTGTAACCCATAAAATTTTTGATCGAGAAATAAATTGTGACGTATAAAATTTGTGATTTATGACCAAAAAAATAATGTTTGATCCATTAATTTAATAATTTGTGACCGATGAATAAGTTGTAATCTATAAGTGGTTAACTATTACTATGACCATAAAATTGTATAATTGTGACCTTAATATATTTAATTGATAAAGCATTTTTAATATTTACCAAATCAATAAATTTTAATTACAACCTGATTTTTGATAGTTTAAAACTAATTTCTTAAAAATGAAATTGTTGATAGTAACCACCTTATTTATGTATTAACTATTGTTCCCCATAAAACATGAGTGGGTAATTTCCACTTGCGCAATTTGACGTTATGGCCCAAAATTGCATGGACCAGCTTGCCCAAGTTCAGTTTCAAAATTGGACCCAGTAAGGCTGATCAGACCCATTTACAATTGGCGATCGGATAAGCGGCGACGTGGCACATTATAATTGGCTCCATTCGTTGTCGTCTCCAAATCTTGAGCACAGGTGATCTCTGCAATTGTTTGTGCTCAGGAAAATCTTCTACAGACGCATAAAAACTCGAAGAAAAGGAGAAAAAGCACTCTCCAATGGAGAGTATAGTTCTTCCCTGCAAAACCATAACTCCGAAAATCCCGGAAATTTCCCACAGGCCAGCAAAACCCTTGATATCTTTAAAAAATGCCCCTCCAAAACCTGACTCAAAATTAGATGCCCACTTAAAGAATCTCTGCAAAAATGGGCGCCTCAATGAAGCCATGGCCTCTTTAGACTTCATAGTTAATTGCGGATCCACGGTAAAGTCCAACACTCTTTCGCACCTGATTGACTCCTGCATCGACTCCAGTTCACTTGACTTATGCTATAAGCTGCATGGCTATGTAAGAAAATTGCTAAAGGACTCAGACCCGTTTGTTGAAACGAAGTTAGTTAGTATGTATGCAAAATGTGGGTCACTTGAAAATGCATTTGAAGTGTTTGATGCAATGAGTGAGAGGAATTTGTACGTGTGGTCTGCGATAATTGGGGCATGCTCGAGGGAGAAGAAGTGGGGTGAAGTGGTGGAGCTTTTTTATTCAATGATGGAGAGTGATAATATTGTTCCGGATGATTTTTTGTTTCCCAAGATTTTACAGGCTTGTGGGAACTGTGGTGATTTGGAGACGGGGAGATTGATTCATGGAATAGTTACTAAATGCAGGATGAATAGCCAAGTTCGCGTGAATAATTCAATCCTCGCTGTTTACTCAAAATGTGGGTGGTTGAACTCTGCAAAGAGGTTTTTTGAAGGAATGGAGGTGAAGGATATAGTTTCTTGGAATGCAATAATAACTGGTTATTGTCAAGAAGGCGAGATAAAGGAGGCACGCAGATTGTTTGATTTGATGTGTGAAGAAGGCGTTGAACCAGGTGTTGTCACTTGGAATATATTGATTTCGAGTTATAACCGGTTGGGAAAGTGTGACATTGCCATGGAAATGATGAAGGAGATGGAGAATTGTGGAATCATGCCAGATGTCTTTACTTGGACTAGTGTGATTTCGGGGCTTGCACAAAATAATAGGAGGTTGGAGGCATTAGAATTATTCGGGGAGATGCTTCTGTCTGGGGTTGGACCTAATGAGGTTACGCTCATGAGTGCTATCTCAGCTTGTGCATCTTTGAAAAATTTAAGGAAAGGAAAGGAAATTCATTTGGTCGCCATGAAGGTGGGGTATGGTGAAGATGTTCTAGTGGGGAATTCACTTGTTGATTTATATTCCAAGTGCAGGAAACTTGAGTCTGCTAGGCAGGTGTTTGATATGATTTTGGAGAAGGATGTCTATACTTGGAACTCGATGATTGGTGGATATTGCCAAGCTGGTTACTGTGGGAAAGCACATGACCTCTTTATGAAAATGCAGAAATCAGATGTATTACCAAATGTCATTACATGGAATGTGATGATCACAGGTTACATTCAAAGTGGAGATGAAGATCAAGCTATGCATCTTTTTCAAAGGATGGAGAAGGATGGAGGTATTAAGCGAGACACTGCATCATGGAATGCTCTTATTGCTGGCTACTTACAGCATGGACAGAGAGATAAAGCATTGGGCATCTTCCGGCAAATGCAGTCTTTTGGTGTAAAACCCAATTCAGTTACTATTTTGAGCATCTTACCTGCATGTGCAAATTTAATTGCTGGGAAAAAGGTGAAAGAGATCCATGGCTATGCCCTACGTAGCAATTTAGTGTCTGAGCTTGCAGTTGCAAATTCCCTATTAGACACGTATTCCAAGTCGGGGAATATCATTTCTTCAAAATCCATGTTTAATGAAATGTCAACCAAAGATATCATTACCTGGAACACAATGATTGGTGGTTATGTCCTGTACGGTTGTCCATATTATGCAATCCAGCTCTTTGAACAGATGGGAAAAGAGGGATTTAGACCAAACAGAGGTACATTAGCAAGTATGATTTCGGCTTACGGTCAAGCTAAGATGGTTGATGAAGGGAGACATCTTTTCTCTAGAATGCCGGAGTATTATCATGTTTTACCTTGTCTAGATCATTATGCAGCAATGGTAAATTTACTTGGTCGTTCAGGGAAGCTTGACGAAGCATTTAAGTTCATTAAAGATATGTTTGTGGAGCCAGATGTCTCTATCTGGTCTGGTTTACTAACTGCATGTTGTACCCACGGAAATGTCAAACTGGCAGTCTATGCTGGGAAGCGGTTGCTTGAACTGGAACCAGAAAATGCCCTGGTTCGCAGGTTGGTTTCACAGCTATATGATTTAAGTGGGATTTCCAGGGAATCTTTCAAAATGAGAAGGCCTGGAAAAAGAAACGATCCTAAAGAATATCTAGGATGTAGCTGGATTGAAGACAAAAATGTAGTGCATTCTTTTGTTGCTGGTGGTCATCATAAGCTAGATGATAAATTTCTACTTTCTTATACAAGGAGCACAGAGATAAAATCCAAGGAAACAGAGTACCGTGATAGGCTTAGCATTCAGGAAGAAGAGATGGAAGAAACCGGAGGAGTTCATAGTGAAAAACTTGCTTTGTCTTTTTACCTCATCAGATCTCCTCAAACACCTCGAAATATACGGATTGTCAAGAACCTGAGAATGTGTGAGCATTGCCATGGGGTTGCCAAATTGGTCACTAAGACGCATGGGTGTGAAATATATTTAAGTGATTCGAAATGCATACACCATTTCAAACATGGGATGTGTTCTTGTGGTGACTATTGGTAGATAAGATGAATCACAGGAATCAGCGTCCTTGAGGTGTGGATGTAAAGTTTTGGACCATTAGAAGCTGTAGAGGCTTTTAAAGAACTGAAGCTCTGTCTTTGTAGAATCACATCATTTAGTTACCTGGATGCTGTTTTTTACCCTCTTTTGGGTGTGTAATTGACATATTTTGTCCGAAAATTTGGACACAGTGTCATTCACCCGAGGCATTGTTGATGGATGAAGGTTATCATTGATGGATGAAGGATATCATTTCGTCCATCAGCTATGCATCAAATGGTGGAAAGGATGAGGAATACATGTTTTTGTCAAAGTGTATATATCCTATCATGTAGATATCATTGTTCTACCTTGTAAAATGGAAAGAATACATATTTCATTTTAGTGATCATTCTTTCAATCCTCTTGTTTGTTGTCCATGTTTGTTGCTTTGACATTTGAAATTGGAAAACAAAAAGATGTATTCATAATTTCAATTAAATATGTCAAAGACGCTATATGAAACTAATCACACAAGTGGGAGTGGTTGGAGGGTATGTTGAAAGCTTGAAGCAAGGAGTGGAATTACTATAATGTTGTTGCTTGGAGAATAGCCAGACTTAAGGATCTCTCTCTCTCTCTCACAAACACACACATTTGTTTAAAGGGTCAGCTCTTAAAGTATAATAGCTGTGCATCATTTGACTCTGAGCTGAGTGAATGCTATTTTTATCTGTTGCCCCATTCATGACTGTATAAGTGTTACTATTTATCTGTGGCCCCATTCATGACTGTATAAGTGTTACTATCTGCGTGACACTTACTTTTAGTAAATGATCTTTGTCAATACACAAATTTATTACTCCCCACGAGTTTCAGTTGTCCTCATATTGATCACAGAGAGGATTGTAAGCTTTCCCCAATTTCAAAGTAGTGGCATTTTAAAGGATGAATAATACCTAACCGTTTTTATGCCTCCGCTCTTTTGATATTTCTGTCCATTTCATAGTTTCTTCATTGTTCAGAATTTATCAAGTACTCCATTTTTTCCCTTTTCGTGCTTGCCATTTTTGTGCATAAGTTTCTAACTTTATCTTAATTTTTTAATGATGGCTGGCTGTTAAAGCAATTAAATTCAGGAATTACTATTGTGGTCGCTGAAATTGCAAACTACCGTAAGGTTAATAGTCTATTCACGTTTATCAGAATTCTACAAATACTTTTGAATTAAAAATCTTTTGCTTCAGAAAACCGTGCCCTTCCTGTCTGTTTATTCGAACTGTCGAGTTCTATTTTTAAAACCTTTAACCAATTTATGCAATGAAGTTACCTTCTGATGAGCTGTAGAGAAATTCTATGGGAAATGATCAAAAATGAAAAAAAGGATAGAGAATATATTTTGCACCTAATAATATGGGAAATTCTAGGGAGATTAGGAAGTAAAATTGAGGTAGAAGCCGCACCTCATTTGAAGTAAAACCATGAAATAGTATACTTTAAAGAATTTTTGATTGATTTGGCGTATTTGAATATTTGGCATTATTATATTCATTGGATGATCCAGGCTAATGTCAAATATTGACACCTCAAGGTGTACTAAGACTTTATAAAAGCCAAGCACTTTTGTAAAGGTTCACCTTTTGGGAATCAGAATCCTTTCTTTTGAATGCTATCCTTCCGAAGTGGAAACCCGAATTTGGTACATTTACATGCGTCTGGACTGTTTTACTATTCCAAGAGCATATATTTATATGTCCTTCACACCATGAAGTCTAATGTATACCTCCCGGCCTTTCATCAGTTGAAGTTTAAAACGCCAATTCATCCTTCAGTATCTATCCTTTGTTAACTTTATGGATCATTACTCCAATTTGGTAAGTGAAAATGCATTTTCTAATTGCTTGTTATTATGCTCTATGATTGTGTAGTTGATAGATACGATTAACCATTGACTAACTATGGGGATTCATGTACAGAGTTTCGAGAATTCTGGAAAACACATCATATCTGTCGGGCCATGGGGAGGTCAAGATGGAGTTCACTGGGATGATGGAGTTTACTCCACAGTAAGGCAATTGGAGATAACTCATGGAGCTGAAGTAGTTTCGATTAGGATTGAATATGATAGGAGTGGGGCCTCAGTTTGGTCAGAAAAGCATGGTGGCAATACAGGGGCTAAAACTGACAAGGTAAGTTTATAGTCTTGAGAACAACTGATCCATCTCATTCCATGCTTTCAAGGTTTAATTTTCTTCTGTAAGTTTTCTGAGTGATTCACTTGTGATGATCATGTAATTGAAACTTAAAACTCTTGTCCCATATCTCAACTACCTTCTTTGGAGGACCTCTGTTGTTCTAACTTCGGTTTACATGGAAGGATTTTTCTTATTTATTGGCTGAAAGAACTTTGTTCAAATTATGGGATTCTTTTCTCCAACTTTTATAAACTAATTCAGGTTATCGAAACCATTTTGAATGGGTTAAAGTGAAAATTTTCCAGGTCAGGCTTGATTACCCAGATGAGTTCCTAACTTCAATTCATGGACATTATGGTAGCTTACAAGCATGGGGACCAGTCTTTCTTCGATCACTTACTTTCGAAAGCAATAAAAGAACTTACGGGCCTTATGGCATTGAACAAGGTACTTATTTTTCATTTCCAACAAGTGGCAAGATTGTTGGCTTCCATGGAAATTGTGGCTGGTACCTGGATGCTATTGGCGTTTATTTGGAGCCTATTCATAAACCTATTGCTTCAAATTCTATCGTTCAGTCTCGGAATTATGGTTTCCATCAGACTGAGAAGTGTGAATACTCGATGATCCAAGGAGGCCTTGGTACAAACTATGAACTTATTGTTGCTGTTAGAAACAAGGATGATCGCAACAATTCTCCCGCATATCACCTCTCAAGGCAGACTTCTCGTGACTCCAGCTATGCAAAACCCAAGAATGAGGTGAATGGATCTCTTGTTGATAAAAATTCTTTTAAAGTTCTTGCATTTTTTCTAATTTATTTTGCAGAACGTGAACTTTGGTGAAAATATATTTCAGATTGCACGTGTAAACTCCAACAAAATTGAGAGAGTCCCCTCTAAAAATGTCAAAGGAGTTTTGACATATGGACCATGGGGTGGTAATGGTGGAAGCCTATTTGATGATGGGGTCTATGATGGCATCAGGCAAATTAATTTATCACGCAATGTGGGAATTGTTTCTTTAAGAGTTTGCTATGATCAAAATGGGCAAGCTGTCTGGGGAAGCAAAAATGGAGGCACTGGAGGATTTAAAAAAGATAAGGTTGCACATTTGAAGAAGTCCAATTTGAAAATTATCCTATGCCTTTTGCATCAAAATCATATTGACTCTGGAAATTGTTTTTTCTTTGCAGATTGTGTTCGATTACCCATCAGAAATCTTGGCTCACGTAACGGGCTACTATGGACCTACAATGATTATGGGCCCTGAAATCATCAAGTCACTAACTTTTCATACTACAAAGAGAAAATATGGCCCCTATGGAGAAGAAGAAGGGAAGCACTTCTCAACTCATTTGAAAGAAAGATCGCTGATTGTTGGATTCCATGGAAGGAATGGATTGTTTATCGATGCAATCGGCGTCCATGTGCTAGAAGGGAAAGCTGTGCCTGCATCAAATCCTCTCTCCAACAGCGACCAAAATGCAGGATCCCCCACCGAGTCCAAAAACAAAATTCCTACATCAAATTCCACCTCCATGTCCAACAACCAAACTTCAGTGTTAAAACACAAAGCTGATATTCCCCAATGGTTTTCAAAAATAGGAAAGCAAGCACAAAACGGGGAGGTATCGTGTGGTTACTTATTTACAGCTATCTGCACAAGTTAACACAACGTCTCTAATTTTATTAGTGTTTTAATTATGGACATTCACATGACTTTACTTTTGAAACGTTTATATTGGCATACGAGTCCTAAAGCTAGATAAATCTGCCTAGGTTGTCGAACGACTGGTGAAAGATCCAGCTCCATATGGACCTGGTCCATGGGGTGGAAATGGTGGAAAGCCCTGGGACGATGGAGTATTCTTTGGGATTAAACAGATCAAACTAACAAGAATGGAGGCCATTTGCTCTATTGAAATTGAGTATGATCGAAATGGGCAATCTGTTTGGTCAGTAAAACATGGTGGCAATGGTGGACAAATAACTAATCAGGTATAAGCATCATAGCTAATTATCAGTAGCTTTTATGCAATACAGGATGTGTCAGGATACTTGCGGGCATTTTTTATCTGTGCACATAGTGACGCATGTTGAGCATGAACACCATTCAACTAATGTCTCTATCATGAATGTAGAAAATTGGTGATTAACTTGTTATGCCTTGCTAGTTGATAACCTGTTCAGTGTATTTGTTTCTATTAATAATATGGCAATTTGTTATGCGAGATTTGAATATCACCCCCATCAACACGTAGGTGCATTTTTCAGGTAAAGTTGGAATATCCTCATGAAGTATTAACTTGCATAAGTGGATATTATGGTCCTATCAGCAAGGACCAGGGAACAGAAGTCATAAAATCCTTGACATTTTATACAACTCGGAAAAAATACGGTCCATTTGGTGAAGAGTTGGGTGGTTTTTTCACATCAAATACCACAGAAGGGAAGGTGGTTGGCTTTCATGGGAGGAGCGGCATGTATTTGGATGCGATTGGAGTTCACATGCAACATTGGTTAGGAAATAAAAGATCATCTAAGAACTCATCTGTCATGAAAATGTTCTCCTGATTAGAAGTTATGATCCAAATAATGGAGTCCTATCGGTATATTGAGAATCATCATCAAATTTCTATTTAGTGTTAACTGAGTCTGTTCTACATAAAATTGTAATTTGCAGCTGCAAATGTAGTCGAAATGTGTAACAATAACGGTTATTATATTCAATGAATTAAGCTTGTTGGCGAAAATTAGATATTTTTGTTTCCTACTTAAAGAATTCTTGAAGGCAAGGTGGTCGGCTTTCAAAATAGTCTGATTGACAACAAATATACATCACTTGTTAATGACAGTAAGAATTCTATATAAAATGATGCTATTCTTGATTTCAACTTGAAATTTGGCTTCAACTCCCAGAATGAAGCAGTCTCGTCTTGCTAGAATAGGTTAGACGATGGGGGGATAAAGTAAACTAAAATGACATTTGACATGTAGTTGTTAAAAGATTTAATTATTTTAAAGATGTAGGAATGAATAGTAGGGAGTGATGATGAAAGGGAATTCAATTTATTGAAGATAAAATTTTGTTTCATTGTCAGGAAAACTACGGTTGAATTGTTCATGTACTATGGTAGCAGTCAACTTTCATAGTTGACCTGAATTAGAACAAAATACAGGGAATAATTGGTATTAGAGAGGTCAAGAGGCCAATTTGATTATTCTCGACAATGCACAACATAGCTAAAAGCAATTGCTTTCTTGCTTAGTTATATTATCCCTTGCTTTTACACTTTAACGCATGCATACAAATATACATATATGCGAGAGGTATCTTTCTGGTGTAAAAAGACGATTTTCATCTTAAAAGAAACACAAAGTGATGGATTAATGTCCCCTTAATGTGTGAAATTTTTTTCAACCATATGATTTCAATACTCTAAACTTTGGTAAAAAACTAATGCGTCGTGCATTAAATTCTTATGCGATACATGTTCAATTTGGTGGTCGGACTTCTGTTTTTCAATAAGTTAGAAGAAAATACATTCAAGATCTCAATCTCCTCACTTATTGAGGAAGAAAACAGCATACCCGATTTTACAACTTGATCTGTACAGTACAAAACAGTAAAATTCACTTTATTAAACACACATTTTAGCTCTTCTAACAACACTAAGTGCTCTTTATTATAATTCCTATATCTATACGGCTAGGGATGATAAATTTTTCCTTCATATCTATGTTGGGCCCTAGAATC
>NW_019243709.1:133146-133865 GCF_002742605.1 Olea europaea var. sylvestris | reverse complement strand
CCCTTCACCTTTCATTCTCTTGCTCTGTCTCTATATATTTTCAAACGCATAATAAGAAAACCACGTAGCATGGCTACCCGGTTTCTATTAGCATTCGCAATCTGTCGATTAATCGTGACCGTTGGATTAACCTTGGATCCGACAGAGCTTCTACGCCTTGAAGTAGAGGGTGTTCTGAGCGTAGAGCCAGCCGACCTGGAGGTGGCTTCCCGGGACTTTGGTGGCATGCAAAACGCCGAGCCATTAGCTGTTCTGCATCCGGCTTCGGCTCAGGACGTTGCCCGGCTAGTAAAAGCTGCTTATGAATCCGGTCAGGGGTTCACAGTCTCGGCTAGGGGACATGGACATTCTATAAAAGGGCAGGCCATGACCACAAACGGGGTTGTGGTTCAAATGAGTGGCTCCAAGAAGGTGGCTCCGCCGAGAGTTTCTGAGAAACTCATGTACGTAGATGTGTGGGGTGGGGAGTTATGGATAGATGTACTGAGTTCCACCTTAAAGTATGGACTTGCACCAAAATCTTGGACAGATTACTTGTACCTTTCCGTGGGAGGTACTCTCTCCAATGCAGGAATTAGTGGCCAAGCTTTTAATCATGGCCCTCAAATCAGCAATATATTTGAACTCGACGTTGTTACAGGTTCTTTCATTTATGATTATTCTTTTTACACGAACATTCTTTAAAACGTACATAGCTTGTTTTGTAGATTGGACTAAGC
>NW_019243709.1:122019-123601 GCF_002742605.1 Olea europaea var. sylvestris | reverse complement strand
ACATTGCTAGTGGCTCTATCAGTAAATCCAAAGAACTATACTTAGTTGATGAGCTTCGTACCTCGTATGTGTTTTTTTCCCTCTACTGGGATATCCTCTTCTCCATTTTTGCACTTAAGTCGGGTTGTTGTCTACTTGTCTTTTTCCTGCCAGCGGTCTCTTTACTTATTTATATCACCGGGATGCTACAATCTATCCACATGAAGCAGTTCTGTTACAAAATGTATTTTCTCAGCCTTTTATTTTAAGTTTTTCTGCATCTTTGTAATATTTAGATTATGAAATTTGTTGAAATAACTAATTTTTTTTATTGTTGCGCCTCTTTGGATGTTTATATTTGTTAGTTTCATCTTGTAGGATATTATTGAAGCCAAGGATTTTCTGAAGACGAGGGGTTGATGTTGGTTCTAATTGAACAACATAGCTATGGTTAGGGAAAGTATTTCGTTAACAAAGCCATTTTTGTTGAGATGAATGAACTTTTGAGTTCCATTGAATGGCAGATCTATGGTTAGGGAAAGTATGTCTTATTATTTTGCATATCCAAATTTAATGTTTGTGCAGTGAAAAAGCTAGAAAAAAATTTGTTCTTTTGATGTAACTGATTCTTGAATCAATTGAGTTTCTTATGTTTCCTCGGAGATTTTCATATCTACAGTTTGAGTGCTTGCTATTTTGTCTCAATGGCTGTTTCGAAAACAAAATAAAAGATGATTATGAAGAGACATACTATTGGATTTATTTCTTCTAATATCTCAAAAAATTTATAAAATGGTATAACCATTTTAAGAAATGAACATGATTCAAAGAAATGAATTATAAAATGGAATCATGCAACTACTAAGGTAGATAAACATATTTAAACAAAATTCTACTTTCAAAATTATATAATTAAGAAATATTTTCTCACAGAAGTGACCAACATTGTGCAAATATAGGCACACAAGTACACATTGAATTATGAAAATTGCCCTCAAACGGTATCTTATTAAGTAATCATTTCCTTCCCAAAATAGTTATCAAGAATACAACCTCGACAACAATGAATATCCAGAAATTATTAGCAGGAGCTTTACAAGTATGACAACAAAAGTGTGATAGGATACTCAGAGAAAAATTTGACAGAATAAATATTCTACATGCACTAGCATTCTTATTATGAAGCACATGCTTGTTCTTGAAAAAGTTACCAGAAACATTACATTCAACAGCTCACCATTTATTTAGTCACGTACAAACCAAGTGCTATTCAACTGAATCCTATCATTCAATACATAGATAACTATATTCTAAGATAAAAATTCACAAAATTATCCTCTCTTTTTTCTCTCTCGTACCTTCCCTTGACATAGATTTTGTCGAAAATCAAAAGCTTCGAGATACCCATGTAAACCACGTATCACACTCACCTAATTTTAGCTGCAGATACGATGGAGAAAACGGTGTTTGTGGGGATTCGAATGACAGAAACAATGATCGACCGCCTTCACGAAAAAAAATTACCGAACGCTTTGGGTTTCATCGGAGGTGTTGATTTCTATGTTGAGGTTGGGGGAGACGGATGAAAATTGACAAGAGAGAT
>NW_019243709.1:112371-113861 GCF_002742605.1 Olea europaea var. sylvestris | reverse complement strand
TCCAATAGAATTCTACATACAAATGAATGGACTATATGGATAATGATGTATATTCTTAACTGCCAAGCCGCCAATGAGGAATAAATTCGCTTAAACTAAATAATTATATTGTTCTCTTACCCAACAAATGAGATTCCTGGGGCTTTACAACTTTGGATTGTGAATGGAATTTAGAGTATATTTCTAATCCTTATTTTAAGAATGAGTCCCAGACGACATTTGTGCATAAGAGGTATTCTGACGGATAGTTAAGTAAATTATTTAGTTACCTGAATGATCGACCACCATTAAAAGATGGATGCAAGAACACATAATCTGAGTGATAGATACAGCTTATACTTAGGATTATTTAAATTCAACCAACTTATGCCTAACTACTGTTACAACAACAACTAAAAATCCATGCTTTCAATGGAGGTTTAAGACCTTTGTTTTAGGTCCACCAACTGGCTGGTGGTTATGTTTTTAAAACCCTAAGCTAACACTAAAAATAACTTGTAAAAAACAACTATGAAGTTGACATTTTTTTTAATTGTTTTCTACACAAGTTTCTAGGTGATCTTGGGCTTGTAACTTGTTCCCGCGTGAGAAAGGGAAGGGGGGTATAACTGAAAAGGAATATATTGTCTTTTATTATCAAGAACAGAAGGTTGGAGGGTCATAATTCTTTCCTTTTCTTTATGTTTATTTTTTTTAAATATTTTTTTTAGGTTGGTGTCATTGTTCAATGATAAGGAGGGTTTGTTGGGGATCTTTGGCGCCAGTTTTGTCTCCATATAAGAGCTGGCTTTTGAGCCAGTTGAGCTCCTTTTTCTCAGTTATAATCTTGAGCAAGAATCACATTTTTTTTCCAGGTAATACTCAGTTCTTGAATTCTCTAACCTTTGCTTTTCTTAATTCATTTCTTTGTAGTGATTGTGATTGATTATGTGTTTATGAAGTAGTTAATATTATTTCTGAAGTGGGTTTTCAAGTTATTTCCAAAATTACACATGATGATCAATTGATGGTGGTGATTATGAGTTAAATAGAAATTTACTCTTTTTTATTCGAAAATTACTGTTCTTTCTATTTCTCTCTATTTTTCCTGAATCCCCGCCCCACTCCACACGCACAACAGTTTAGCAGAAAACATATTTGAGATTATGATACCGTTACATGAGTTCTGATTATGAGATATACCCTATTCGGTAGTATTCATAATCTGAGTATTTATGCACGGTAATTTGATGATGCTTAATTATACTGAGAACTTGGCAGGGAGAGATGGTGATTGAGAAAGAAAACAATTTGTTGGCTGTGTTTATAGCCAACCATACGGGGGATGGGATTTATATTTCCTTTTTATATTTCTGATGCCTGTCGTTTCCATCAAGTTCGTTTATCATAGTCTGATTGCTATTTATTCTTCATCCTCAGCTCGCAAATCACCCCTTTAATCCTTGAAATCATCTGTAATGGTTTTGTGTTTGTCAACTGGGACTGGCAAT
>NW_019243709.1:84301-111649 GCF_002742605.1 Olea europaea var. sylvestris | reverse complement strand
TTCAAACGAGTGCAGAAAACAAATGGCTTCATTTTGTTCGAGTTTAACTACGGAAGGAGACTGCTAAGCCAGTTTCATATTTTCTTACTCCTTATCAGTCATTCGAGCTTCCTGATGACAAAATGTCTTTAAACCAACCTTCTGTTACTCTAAACTATGCAGCAAACCTATTTTCTGGAAATTCTGTATCGACTAGTGACCATGTTGAAGCTGAAACTATCAGAAACAGAGGCGAGATGGTATTTATTCCTCCATTTGGGGTTCCTGCAAGTATGCAGCAAATAAATAGGCAGTTACATGCGATGCCCGGTTATTCAGATGGTGATACTGTTTTGACCGATTCTCAATTTGTTAAACAACCACTCCACACCTACAGCTCGGAACAAAATCCTCTGTATAATGGATTATCTCTCAGCTTGGGATCTCGAGTACCATCCTTGGTTCAAGGGCCTTCGAATATCAATCAGTACACGGACTCAAGTTTCTCCTCCCCGTTGAGTTTGCATGCTGTTCATTCCCAGGCGCAGGTTTCTCAAGTCAATGGACTAAAGAATGTTGAATATCTGTCATTTGATTTAGCTGGAGAGACTCGGGATACTGTCAATTATGGAGCTGTCAACGGTGTTCAACTTTTGACAAGCCCCAAGGAAATACATTCTATGTCATCTCTATGTGAAGCAACAGGAATTACAAGAACGTTTTGGAACTCAAAGTATCTCAGTGCTGCTCGAGATTTACTCAATGAAGTAGTCAGTGTTCACAGAGCTCTCGAAAAGCCAGAGAAATGCCAGGACTTCAATTCACTTGGTCGAGATGGCTCAATAGGGACGGATGTGAAAGGGGGCTTGATGTCTTCTGAACCTTACGAGTTAACTACCAATGCTTCTTCTGAACTTTCACCTTCTGAAAGACGTGATCTACAAAACAAGTTAACAAAACTATTGTCTATGTTGGATGAGGTGATACCATTTGTACAATTTCTTCAACTAATATTATCGTCTTAGTTCTCCTCTTTTTAGGTCCAAGTCTCATTAATTATACTTGATTTAGAGTTTTCATTTGTTCCTTTTGAACTGTTTGGGCTGTAGGTGGATACAAGATACAAACATTATAACCATCAGATGCAAGTTCTGGTATCATCGTTCGAAATGGTGGTAGGACGTGGTGCTGCCCAACCATACACTACGCTTGCCCGTCGCACAATTTCCCGCCAGTTCCGCTGCTTGCGTGATGCAATCAAGAGGCATATTCAAGTTACTCAAAAAGTGTTGGGGGAGCAAGATGTGACTTCACATGGTCAAGGAGTGTTATCTCGTCTTCGCTTTGTGGATCAGCAACTGAGGCAACAAAAGGCACTTCAGCAGTTTGGTATGACTGGACAATCTTGGAGACCACAAAGAGGCTTGCCTGAAAATGCTGTTTCTGTCCTTCGTTCCTGGCTTTTTGAGCATTTTCTTCACCCGTATGTTATCTACTATCTTCTCATCGACACTGCTGATTACTATAGAACAATGTCCTAACTACTAAGTTTTCATTAATCCACAGTTACCCGAAAGACTCGGAAAAAATCATCCTTGCAAAGCAGACAGGATTGACTAGAAGCCAGGTATATATTCATATGCTTAAACTGTGATGAAGATTGTCAATTCATTTGTTTAAATTCTGATCCTTGATCTTTGATAGATAAAAATATTCTCTCGACTTTATATAGCACGTTTCCATGCAATAGCATAAACACAATCCCTTTAGCTACACTGGTGCCTGGAAATTAATAGTCGTAGTGGAAGCATCATGATTTAATCAGAGTCAAAAGTGATATGTTCACGACTTGATCAGGTTGCGAACTGGTTTATCAATGCACGGGTACGTCTTTGGAAACCCATGATTGAGGAGATGTACAAAGAGGAGTTCGGGGATGCAGAAGCAGAACCTAAGACTTCGCCAGAACATGCAGCAGCAGCACAGGAGAAGTCTTCTTATGATGACAGAGATGAAGAACATCAGGGAAGCTTAATGTCTTCATCGGTGAATGGCAACCACATGGCTCAGTCCAGTGAGTTTATGACAGATGTTATTTCAAGCTCAGAATGGAATGTACATGAAGCAAAATTGAGCTACCAGGCTGGTCCTTATCGAGACAATGAACTTCATTTTGGACGAATTGAATTACATCACAAGAAACTTCTTAATGTGGCTGATAATAGGATTTTCTCCGATGAAACGGTATCACGCGAGAAGACTGGTTGTGGGATTGTTGAAGCTGCTGGTGATAGACATGATGTTTCCACATCGAGTAACGCAATTGGAAATCAAGTGTCACTTGCACTGGGGTTGCAACATTGTGAGAAAAATCCCCAACCAATATCTGGTGGAACGCAACCAAGCGAAGATGGTACTACAGCTTCTTCAATGGGTCTCAACAAATTGGAATACCGTTACATGGACCCCGTAAATCAACAGCACAGGTTTTCCAATCCCCACCTCTTCTCCGATTTTGTGGCATGATAAAAAGGTTACCTGCAACATGAGCACAGGCAGAGATGCTTTGCCCTATTTTATTTTTTGCAAAGGATTTTTTTTTTTCCTTTTTTTGTGTGTGCGCAGAAATAATCAAGACGTCCAGAATTAAGCATGATAGACATGCTCTGATATTCCATTGTATAGTATGTAAAGTTCACGTCACAGTTGTTTGTAAAGGAAATTCCATACAAATTGTAGTTTTCCATTCATTGGATATGATAATGCGTGTATGACTAACATTTTTCTGATAAGTTCACAAAATAAAAGCAATCAGGCACCAAGAGTACTGTTTTGTTATGAAAATATTGAAATCTTGTTATCTATTTTGTACAAAAGTGTTTCGAACTTGCAAATCTGTTCACAAGCTCACTAGGAAATTGTACACGAACCTATTGTATGTTCATATGTTCGGGCCATTGAATGTTTAAATGCAAAATGAATTCCTAAATGACAGGGTGATCTACATTCTCTATGAAAATTTGGTTTTAAATTTAGCAGATAAAGTTATAATCTAAGCTTCCTTCGTTCCATTTTCTTTTGCTACCAAACTGTTTCATATCCTTAATGTTTTCGTCTTGTATGATTCTTGTGGTTGAAAATGAATCTTATCAAGAGATTCTGGATAACCCAGGAAAGCAAAACTTTCCTTTGCCTTTTGCTAGGCTGTTTAGATTGTTCAGTCGCTTTTATCAGTAAATAGCCTTGTAGTTTTATTGACCAACAAATCTACAAAATAAGAAAGTGACCAAGTAATGAAAGGGACAAGTGCGCAAAAATGGTAATCATTACTAGTGTCTTTTGGTCTCTTTCCTATTCTTACATTTCGTTAATCGAAGTTCATTTTTCTGCTCATGGACGTAGGTCGAGTGGAACTACGTTAACTCGTTTTGCTCTCTTTTATGTTGTGCCCAAAACCTTATTTTGGGACTTCCTTACAATAAGTAGTATCAGAGCCAACACATCATCATTAATCTCAACAGCCCACAGCACCATACCATTAGTCTACTGCATGAGGAACTTAATTTTAAACATCACATTCTTGTCTTTGAAAGATTATGCCTGCAATGTCCTTTCAACATCATCCAACAACAGCTAATATGAAAAAGGCTACATATTCCCATATGTTTATGGATTCCCAATCAGACAATCTTAAAACTGAAAGTGTGCAAAAGACACACTACTTTGCCTTGCTTTTTTCTAGATGGCAGAAAACAATTAAACATGTTGGCTTATTTCTACCTTGTGAATAGTAAGAGAGAAGATTGAGCTGAACGTGCTATTTTAGTGGCGCTATTTTAGTGGCCCAAGGAAATGTATAGCGTGCATTAAAGCTGAAATCTTGATGCCTTAGCTCCTTGTTTTGTATTCAGGGAAGAGGGGGTGGAGGGATAGGGTGAGGCTACCATTTGACCATATCATTTCAGCATTTTCACTTGGTTAATTTGATTCTTCAAAGATGTTTAAAAAAATATGTTCATATAGCTTTTATGGCTCTCAGTATGCTGACATTAGGGTACACAATATTAGATTACATCAGAAAAAGAGGAGATACAGAGAAAGAATCTATGCTTTCCTTCTTCAATGAACTATTATCAAATTAAGAGGCATGTTTTCTTCTTATAAGTTGTTTAATTATGTTATTTATTGTCGGGTAATTTACTAGTATTGCGCACCAAATATGCATTTAGGGGTTTGTCATCGATGTCCGCTTCTCTACATACCTCATCTCCTTTACCCTTGGCCTCTGTTTGCATCCATCATTTTCTCAAGAATCCTTTTGCTTTCTGAGATCAATTCAAGATTTTTACCATTCATATGTACTTGCATTTCCGAAATCTTCTGTTTGTAGTATGAGATTGAACTCTTTATTAATGTTAATCTTATTCCATATTTACAATGTAAAATCATTTTCTACCTTGATAGTTTCCTTTGAAAAAATCCATTTAACTCTGCACTCTGTACTTCTGGTTAATTTGATGATCAAGATCCAATCTTTATCAAAAATATTGTCAGTGATTTTATTAGCAATTTGTTAGTATGGTTTCACAAGATTCCCCCTCGATTTCCAATTTAAGTATTCTACACCAATTCATTGTCTCAAACTCCATAGCTAGTCAATATGAGTTTCGAAATCAACA
Source organism: Olea europaea var. sylvestris (assembly GCF_002742605.1). Classification (NCBI taxonomy): domain Eukaryota; kingdom Viridiplantae; phylum Streptophyta; class Magnoliopsida; order Lamiales; family Oleaceae; genus Olea; species Olea europaea. The sequence continues at coordinate 106,991 of NW_019243709.1, read as the reverse complement.
TTTTGATCCTTATGCAGAAGATTCTATTGAAAATAGTCCTTACCCACAGTATCTAGGTTTGTTGCCACACACTTATTCTCTGGATGAAAGAATGTCTAGATCTAAAGACCTTGTTCATGCCCATCAACTAACAGATGAAACTCATATCGACCGGGATAGACAACTAATCGATCTCCTTGGAACATCGACTGAGGTTTCTCAGCAAGCCCAGAGGCTATCTCTATCTCTAGGGTCAATGCAATCCAGGCAAAGATCCTTAAATTCATCAAACTTTATTAGTCATGGTTACACGGGACTTGATCGAATGGCTAATGATATTTCTTTCGCTGGAAATGCTTTTTCTCCGGTGAATCAATCTTGTTCAACATTGTATGGAACTGAATCATTTGCTGCTGCAATTGGGAGCTCGAAATATTTGAAACCAGCTCAATCCCTTCTAGAAGAAATGGTTAGTGTTGGGGGAAAGGACATTGATTTGAGCAACCAGAAGTGCATTGAGAAATTATCGCGCGCTTGCAAGAAAGGCTCTTCATTCGCACTCAAAGCTGAGTTTTCAAACAATGAAATGTTGATTGAAAAACATGAAACTTACCTCAACCTTGTAAAGCTTATAGCCTTGCTTGAGGAGGTTGATTCATTACCTTTAAACCTCGGATTACTCTAATTCAACAGCTTTTGTCTCATCCCATCTGCTTATTGTTTTCGACTGATGTATGCTTTTCAGGTGGAAAGACATTACGAGGATTATTATCATCATATGGAGAAAACTGTTTCATCATTTGAGGTTATAGCAGGTTCAGGAGCAGGAAAATGTTACACTGTTCTTGCACTCCGAGCTATGTCCAAACACTTTTGCAGCTTAAGGAATGCAATTTTATTTCAAATTCATGTCATGCGAAAAAAGATCAGGAAAAACATGCCGAGATTTAGCTCGGGTTTGTCTGATCAAGAAGCAAGACATAATCGAATGTCACTTCAACAGCTAGGAATCATCCAAACATCGAGACAAGTTTGCAGACCGATAAGAGGACTACCCGAGACTTCTGTGACAATTTTTCGTGCTTGGCTCTTTGAACACTTCCTTCATCCGTACGTGATCGATTTCCCGCATAACTTCAAGTTTGCTCCTAAACGATGCCTGTTAAAGATATTTTTTTTCTCAGATATCCTAATGACTCAGAAAAGCTTATGTTGGCATCACAAACAGGCTTGTCAAAGAACCAAGTACTTAGTTTTTCTGTTCAAATGAAAATTATGCTATAAATGATTTCCATTGGTTTCGACTATTCTTATTTTTAAGCATGTGTTTAACGATTGTTTCAGGTTTCTAACTGGTTCATAAATGCTCGAGTTCGACTATGGAAGCCTATGATTGAAGAAATGTACAAAGAAGAATTTGCAGTCTTCAACTGAATCAGAGCAAGTATTGACAAGTAGTTCCATAACAAGGGAAGGAGTAGGGGATTCTGCAGAGGTCTAAAAGGTGTAGATAATTTCATATATAGATGTCAACCCCTCCCCCACCATCTCCAAGATGATATCAATTTTTTCTCTTTAAGAGATTCTTCTTCCTCCTTAGCTAAATGAACTACATGATTATGTTGGTTGAGAAGCCAAGAGTTATGATTTGATCCTCGATTCCAACTACAAAATCACATTTTAACTTGGTACGAAAATTATTTCTTTTAATTTTGATAGAAACTTATCCGTTATATGAATCACATAATTTATAGATATTTAGAATAATCAATATTTGAGTCGATAGCTATAGAAAGCATGAAAATAAATAAACAAGAATAAAAATTAACAATTTTGATTTTTCTTGAAAGCAGAAGAAGAATTGGACTATACCAAAACCAATTGATTCCGTTTCAATTCAGATTTATCATTTTGTACATGCCTACTCCTAAAGTAACACATGGTTTCGTATTGCTAAAAGAGATTGTTTACAAGTAGGGTTAGTGTTGGAGATCCTACTGTGATTGAGGATATCACTCCTCAATCAAATTCTTCCCATAGCATGCCAAAGGCAGTCACGTAATCATAGGAGATTTATTTGTATAGTTTCCATTTCATTGTTCAATCATTGTTTGTATTCCATTTCCACAATCTGTAAAAATCTGTATATAAAGCAATGCAAGCTACCACTGAGTGCAAGTTGGATTTTAATCATTCTTACTTAAAACTTCAAATTATGAAAAAGGTGTTGAGGTGTTGCAAATCCAGCGGGACATAAAAATATTCTAAAAAATTAAGCACAATAATTATTATCTTCCAATTAAACTCGTGTAACCCACAAATATATAATAAAAAAATAAATTACTTCTTTACTAGTAAACAAAGTATTATAAGTTCCTCGTTCAAAGGAGTAGAAAAAAGTATTTTGCCATTTGTACACACTTGTTGACACATTGTCAAAAAATCATTGGCTGAAAAAACTTTTTTTTTTTTAAAAAAAAAACTGTCAAACGAGATAATATTGTGTGGCATTATATAAACAAGGGTGTTAACCAAAATGTACACCAAACATGACTCTAGAACAAATCCTTCAATGTTGATCAATATTCTTATCATTTATTCATTAACACGTCCTCACAAAACATGCCAAATTTCGAATTTTTATGCTCGCTTGAATCTTAATTGAATCAAATTGTTCGTTTGAGCTTAATAAGCTTTGATATCATATTAAAATTTCTGATTTAATAGTAAAAGATCGACATTGTCCGAAGGAATAGCTCAACTTCTTATATGTTGGTTAACAACATCTTCAACAGGCTCTTCATTAGTCCTTTCTTCTTTTCTTCCCCCCCCCCCCCCCCCCCCCCCCCCCCCCTCAAAGAATTGTGAATAATGCATTTACCATTTTATAAGGTCAAAATTCTTTTTGGGGCATCCGCCCTCCAAATGTAGAGAGTCAAATTTAGTCTCTATCCATGCTTCATTTATTATGCACAATTTTCTACTCATTTCTTTGACTTTTTTTATTAGAAGAAAAAAATACTTCTTTAATTCCTACATCAGGTCCATTTATCCATTTGTTGAAGGATGGACAATATTTGCTCATGGGAAAACAAAATAATGAATGAAGATAAAAGTTTTTATTAGAGTTACTTAAAAAGTTTGGCTCTTTATTTTGAAAAAATTCCTTAAAATATTCATTATATGGTAGAAGATTTTCTCTAAAATAAATAACACTATTGGATATGCTCTAATATTCTTATCTTTACTCAACGTAGAATTTATCCGTTAACTCTTGAGTTCCATCTTAAAAGACAAACATATTTAAGAGGAGTAGTCTAAACCTTTGATTATAGTAGACTCCGTTAGCATATCAAGACTTCTAGTTTCATCTTAAAAGATCAACAAGAACCCAAACCCTTGAATGTAGGTTAATATTCTTTGTTTTATTTGACGTGAAATTTATCCCTTAAAAAATCTGAAAGACTCTTAGTCACACATCTTTGATCCACGATCAAAAAAAGCACCATACCATCACAGCCCCTGAATTCATCTTGTATAACTGCATGACTGATATTGAGCCCTTTTTGGATATCATTTTTCACCACATCATCTTTAACGCATTTTCAAAAGAAAGAAAAATCATTTTTCCATACTTTCTCATAACTTTTCTTAAATTTTAGTTGCACATTTACCAGAATATACATTTTCCACAGAATCACTTCTCAAAAGGTAAAGCTCTAGGTAAAGTAACTGAAATCCCATTCTCGTTACAAAGGCAAAACAATTTCCATGTTTAGGCGACATAGCATTTTTATTTGCACATACTTGAAAATTTCTTTTTCTTGATTATTTCCTAAACATTAGTAACACATAAGTATTGCAGCAATATTGGTTGAAGAACAACAGTAGGATGGCATATTTAAGTTTGGTTGATGCTGCTTATACACTTTTGGTGTACATAATGATTTACACCCTCCTCATATGAAGAATGACCCACATATAATTTATTGTATGTGGACCCCATATGTGAGAGGGTGTATACCTTTCTGTATGCTAAAAGTAAACAAGTAGAACAATCTTTTAAGATGGGTTTACGTCTCAAACAGTTTTAACAACTATGTTTATTTTTTTCGTATATTGAGGGAGGGGATGGGGATATTTAGGCCCCTTTTTGTCATCCCTTACTTTAAATTTTTTCCCATTATTTTTTATATAGTACTCATTTTCATTAAAATAATATTAAATGCAAAAAAAAAAAAAAAAACTTCCTTCTTTTTAACTACACATTCTCTATCATTCACTACTATTTTTCCATAATACATTTTTTCAAATTAAAGGGGCTCAAACTGGGGCCTTAAGTCTCTTTCCTAGCAGACAGGAGGAATACCTTCTGGAGAATCGGAGCAATAGTATTTTCAACATCATACAAGACTTATGACATTGGAACAACTTGGTCGACCACCCAAAAATGGCTGCACCAATCCGATCAATCCTGGCGTAGGAGGGTGGTTTAATTTCCGTTATCATCATTTACAAATATGGTTTCTTCTGTAGAACTTAAACGAAATTACTTCAAAAAGAATGTACCGCATTAACACTGATTAGTCTTCACCATTTATTAAAAGACTGAAGAAACAAGAAAATGATCTTAAAGAATGAGATAAAACTGTCGACTACTACAAAGATAGTTCAATGATACTTACGCACTCATGGATTAATATAGGAGACAAAGATTTTTTTTTAATTTTTAGTTTGGTCGTCCAGTACGATTCTACACTAGGCAAGGTCGACCACCCATACTGGTCCGGCATAAATTCAATAGTAAAACTGATCTCCCGATTGATAAATAAGGGAATTGTTGTTCAACCACGGGACAACATGTTAATCTTGGAACATTTTGTAGCCCCGTAAATAGAGCATTCTTTGTCTGTTGCAGTCCATTTATTTGGGCAATAAATGTAAGAAAAACAAAAGCAAATTGCTAACTGAGGTAAAAGTCCATAGACTGATCAAGAATGTGACAAATAGGGATATCTATATGTGTTCGTGGAGCAGGTGAAACTAAAACCAGAAACACTGTCACAAATTTCAAATTCCTCCTCCATCTCCATCATCCATTTCCATTAAGGAGTAGATACTACAAGTTGAAGGGGTCAGTTTTAGCCATAAGAGGCATATAGTGAAAGTAGGGGGATTTGGTAGAAGAGCAGTTGATATAATTGCATGATCTATCTTTTTCTCTCCATGTATAAAGATATGTGTATATATAGAGGAATTGCTTCAAAGGAATATCGCAAAGCAATCTCCCGAAGAAGAGAGTTTTAGTACCTTTTGCAGTTGTTAATGGCTTCAATCAAGGTGCTTTTCAGTCTCATAGCATTTCCTTTTCTGTCTTGCTCTCTGCTAGAAGCTTTTCCGGGTTCTGGATATGGTCGAGGTGGAGGCAGCTACTTGGGGCTTACCCCGGAATTCTACGATTATTCATGCCCACAAGCTAATGAGATTATAATGTCTGTATTAGAAAAGGCCATTTCAGAAAATCCCAGAATGGCTGCCTCTTTGCTGAGACTCCACTTTCATGACTGCTTTGTGCAGGTAACTTGATTAAAATTTCATATACATAAACTAATTATTTTAGTAGCACTGAAGTATTTACTTTCATATTACTAATTCAGAATATGTTTATAGGGCTGTGATGCATCGATCCTACTAGATGATAGTGACGCAATAGTTAGTGAAAAGAATTCTGGACCAAACAAGAATTCCATAAGGGGATTTGAAGTGATTGATGAGATCAAGGCCAAACTGGAAGCAGTATGCCCTCACACAGTTTCATGTGCAGACGTTCTGGCCCTTGCTGCTCGGGATTCCATCGTATTAGTAAGAAATTTTAAATTAACCTTCTGGTTTATTCAAAAAAAATAAGAGCCATATACTGCTTTTTACTGAGAAGAAGTAAAACAGTATTCCCTTTGATCTTTTAAAACTGCATGAAGAAATTAATCAAAACATATTCAAGTGTACCTTCCGCGCCTTAATTAGGACAAGATCAAAATTCAAATGATTTTTACATGAAACTTATGGTAATGATGATCATGATACAGAGTGGTGGACCGCATTGGGAAGTGCCATTAGGAAGAAGAGACTCAAAAACAGCAAGTCTCAGTCGATCAAACACTGATATTCCTGCTCCAAATTCCACCATCCAAACCCTCGTAACACAGTTCAAGCGCCAAGGTTTGGGCGTCGAAGATCTTGTCGCTCTTTCGGGTAAAACTATTCTACAAGAATGGATTTACTCATATATTACTACGTCCCAGTTAACACATTTACTAAATAATCAAAAAAATATCCACTATTTGGGTAGTATGAGAAGAAGCAAAAAGATGAAAAAAAACCTGTGCATATGTATGATGTGCTTATAACTTGTTTGTTTAATAATTCTCTCTCATGTTAAATTGCAGGAGGCCATACAATTGGGGTGGCAAGATGTGTGACATTCAGACAAAGGCTATACAATCAAAACGGGAACAACCAACCAGATACCACTTTAGAGAAAACCTACTACAACGGCTTACAAAAAATCTGCCCTAAAGTTGGTGGAGATAATAACATTTCACCACTGGATTTTGCATCCCCTGTTAAATTTGATAACACATACTTCAAGCTCATATTATGGGGCAAAGGGCTTCTCAATTCCGATGAAGTTCTGCTGACTGGAAACATGCACCAAACCATGGAGTTAGTTAAAAGCTATGCAGAAGATGAGGCTCTTTTCTTCCCCAAATTTGTAAAATCCATGGTCAAAATGGGGAACATTAGTCCTCTTACTGGTTCAAAAGGTGAAATAAGGAAGAATTGTCACCTACTGAACTGAAAATTTATTCAGCATCTTTAGATGAAGTATGTTATATGACTTATTGTATGGTTTCAGTTTTCTTTCTGCAAGTAAATTTTTGTATTTAAGTTGGTAATGAATCAATCAAACATTTGGAAGTTACCCTCTTGTTTGTAATCTAGATGCCGTTGGCAATTATCTTTGCTGATCTCTATGGACATCCAATTTCAAAGGCAGTTGAAAAGTTTTTTAACTTTCTGTTAGGATGGTTGTTTCAACCAATATACTTTCAAAACTGGAAGTCAAGACTTAGTCCCCAGTTAGTGAGTGGTTTTGAGTTCTAATTTTGAAAATACAACAACAAACTATGCAATAATCCCAATAAATTTGGTGTTTGCTCTCAAAATTTCGATCAAGCTCAAAAAAATTCTTGTCTTTAGATGTTCCTCAATTACAGCTCAAGATTTAGCACAATGTCCCAGGTAGCCAGGGGGATCACGTGCTGTGAATTGAGTTTACACATCGTCCTCCTTGCTTATTTCTTCAACCCCATCCCCCATAATGGCTGGCATCAACTAGATTCTCTTCTACAAAGAGCCATCACCACCTTTCCCACTTCCAAAAATCCCACTCCAATGCCTTTCATCATGGAAACCACCCCCCATAATCTGCAATGCAATTTCCTTCGGGGTAAAAATATTTACATATAAAATGAATCTCTGACTTCCACCATCAGCAGATGCTGTAGGTATTACCACCACACCCATAAAGTTAACTCTAAACCATCTTCACAACCTTCCATCGTTCATCACTGCCAACATCAACCCCTTCCAGTCCTCAACAGTCACCTTCCAGCACTCCTTTCCAATCTCATAATTACACAAGTACCAAACACAAATCCACTCCTCTATTACGTCAATTCCCAATCCACCACCTCCAGGCTCCAACCCGTTCAAATCCCCCATGTCCACTACTAGCACTTCCAATGAAACCATAACCCATCCATCAGCTAAGTCCTATTGCACTAGCAACAATGGTGCTGAAAATTGTCATGTTGAAGCAACAGGAATCATAGGTAACTAGTCAAGATGATAAATAATGAAATATCTATTATTGTTCATTAATTTCATTATATCCGTAATTTATTATTTTTAAATGTTCTATATATTTTTTATTTCTTATATGGATTATACCAACAGATCTAAAATGGTGAATATCGAATTAGATTTTGAATAAAAACTTCAGATATGACAACACAAACTAATTTAATCAAAAGCCAAAGCACCTTGTTATTGTCTGGTAATTTCTTCACATTGTTGTTTCTAGCAATGCATTGCATTGAATTTGTCTCATCCCACGTTTATCAAAAGCAAATCCAAGATGTTTATATACATTTAGATGAGAATGTTAAGGTAGATAGGTCTTAAGGTGAGAAAAGAGATTAAGAAGTGCATATATTCATGAGTTGGTTAAGGTGAGGTTAAATTTTGGGAGAATCTTTCGAGACTGTTAAGACATCTGAGCAAATATGGTTGGTTAGATGCATAATAGTAAACTTAGAGGAAGAGCGTAACAAAAAGGAGAGGAGAGTTGGTTACCAGTACAGTGAACCAGTCAATTGAGTTACATTCATTTTTTGTTTTTTCAAAAATATACAAGGAGAGAACTCTACATTTACACCAAATCAGATCCTGAAAATCAGGAATTATTTGTGAATACTAACATACCGGTATCCAAGAATTCATATTTATCCATCAATCAGTATATTCAATCCCACAACCAAATCAAATTTCATTTCTGCTAATGTTTTTCTATTTACATAAGGCTTTGATCCTAAGATGCCCACAAAATTATACTTTAACTAAGAAAAACTGTGGCATTAGTTTCAATGTTCTACTCAATGAGTCACTACAGGCCATATTACTAATCTGTACATACACAGAGGCTAAAACACGCAATAGTTTTTAGGACACAATCTTCAAAAGCAATTTTAAGGAACCGAAATTATGAACAAGGTTTATAAATCTGGTGTTCTCACCGGAATAGGGATTCCAGATTCCTGCAATTAGGTTAATGCTAACGTGAGCCATCATCCCACCTCCACATCCTTGTCCCCCCATACTGTATTCACTGTGATAATTATATCAAATTCACCAAGCAAAGGAAATTGGTTGAACAATAAAACCCATGATATCAAATATTGGAAGAAAAATAAAATTGAATTGAGCAATAAATATTTTCTTAGCAAAAAGTAAGATTTTCATTAGAATAAAACAATGGGAACGAATTCAACGCTCAGCAGCTCGAAAAAGAAACCCTAATCGAAGGAAACCACTGAAAATTGCCAAAAACAAAATTTCCGGCATGACTGAAAGAAAAAAAATTTGGACCATTTCTCGATTTGTGCGTGTCATCCTTGCGCAGGGGCCATGCTAATCTTCTCTGTATCGTTCCAATTTTATCGGATGTCCCCGAAGGGACGATATAGGTTTTGCTCGCATCGCAATATAAAATGAAAGTTATTACTGTGTTTAGTCGATGTGGGACTAGAGTAGTTGGGATTTAGTTCGCACAGTGTAAGTTTGAACTTTGGGTCTGGCTTAGGTTTTAAGCTAGATCTTCGGGCTGGCCCATTCATAAAAAAAATTGTATTGCAATCCATTAGGTGGAGGCCCACGTATATTTATATTAATTTTTTAAAGAATAAGAACATCAAAATTTGAATTTCTCGACCACTGAATTTAAATATTAATAATTTGATTTCTCGATACACCTTTCCTACTCTAAAGAACTTCGAAGACTCGAGGGTGCACGTGAAGAGTTAGCAATGGAAAATGATGTTGAGATTAGACGAGACTGAATGAAATTTGAAGTAGAAGAGTACTCATGTCATTATGTGTAAAAAAAATAAAAAATAAAAAAATACACCGATACAATGTTTCGCAACGAAGTGAGACAAGAACCTTTGGAGAATGATTTTATAAAAAATATAATTTTTTTTAAGACAAATATAAATATATTATTAATATTATATTATTTAATCTTCAATTAAAAAAAAAATTTATCAAGTCAGACTTATTGTGTAATTTGAAAAGTTAAGAAATCTGAAAAAAAAAATAATAATAGCATACAAATTAAACTAATAAAATAACTGACCTTATTGTTGAACTATTCTCTGTCTTCTTGGTTTTTTGTGGCTGTTTTTTCATAAAAAAAGATTACTTATAAACTTTTTAATTGATTAAAGTTGAAAATAAAAACTTAATAATTTTAATCGTACGGTAAAAATACTTTAAGAATGAGATAAGTAATTTTTTACTCGAAATTGAAAAAAGTAACATGGTCAAGCATTTATTATTATTATTATTTTCTTTTTTAAGTGTCATATGGAGTTTTTTGTATCAATTGAGTGTTATGTCAACCTTGTCATTGTCCAATAATATAATGGATTTTGCCCCCCGGGGTATAGTCCAGTGGTACAAAGAACAGGAGTGGAGTTATCTCACGCGTCACAGTGCAAAGGCTTAATAGGTAATTTAGATTGAATTTAATAGTACTTCAAATAGAGTTTTAATTTAAGAAAATATTGATACTCTCTAAAACAGTTGAGTCAAGCGCACCTAATTAATTTGGAAAAATCTAGTTCAGAGGATTACGTGGCATCAAATCATATTTATTCAAAGAAAAGTGCCAATTTGATTAAGTTTCATTAAATCCCAATAATGTTGGTGTTCAATAATTTATTTTTTTCAACTTTGCGTGCAAATTGCAATTTTCCTTTGCAGATAATAGTTGACTTATTAATAAAGAACAATAACAAAATTTAAATTAGTACTCTAATAGGTCTTGACTTTTTAAACAATTTCAATAAATAAACATATTTCTACTCTAAAAACTTAAAAACGAAATCAATAACTTCAAACAAGTTGAGCACAGCACTATTGTCTTGCGACAACTTTATTTGATGAGGCCCTCCGAGACAATTTGTACATCACCATCCTCGCAATCTTGTAGAACCAGAAAGCACTCACAAGCTGAAGTCCCACGGCCATTGCCTGCAAAAACGAAAATAAACAAAAACCGAATTGATTATCTTCATGCATATAAGAATAGTAGATTAGTTCCTTTTTTGGCATTCGATCTGTAAAATGATAAATATGTCTCTTTGAGTTGGTGGATTGCCTTAATGAGAAGTGGGTTGTTAGCCGATAGAGTCACATGAGTGAGATAAGGTCCCCCAACCATTCTTGCAAATGTGAAAATGACCGCAAACATAATCTGCAAAAATTAACAATGCCAATTAACATAATTCTTGATTCTAAGATCCAGAATCTGTCAAGTTTTAACTCAAAACTGTGCCGAACTGGTTAGTTCGATCTAGTTCTAGTATTGTTCGTTAGGGACTAACATCGGCAGCCAAATTAAGGTCAGTGTTGTTGTATCCCAACTCTTTGAGAAGTTCCCTTGAGTGAAGGAATGGACTGGAAATTTCTGTAATCCACAATGCTGCAACCATTTCTGATCCACACTAAACCAAGAAAAATATTGCCTAAATTTAGCAGTCTTTACAAGAAATAATCAAGATTTTACTATATGGAAAAATTATAAAACGAAAGAAAAAAAAGAACATTACCCTTTGATAGGCAAGGCCAGCCACAAGTCCAACAATACTTACAAGATGATGAATTGTATTGTCAAGCTTCACACGTTTGTCAAAAAGACAGCATACTAAATCATAGATTAGATAAGCAACTGTCACTGCCAGGGTTTGCATCTGTTTCATGTCCAATAAAATCAATATTACGACAGGATTGTCTATTTTTTCACGAAGTAATTTTACTTTCCAATCACTCCCAAAATGCTTGAGAAGTTACTTTAAGTGTTATTGCAACATACATAACAAAAAATAGTGCAAATGTCGTGACATTATTTGAAAAATTAATTTGGTACATATTTGAGTGCTTTTGTTGAAGACAAAATTTGAATAACCATCTCCGTCGCCTATAGGGAAAAAAAATGTCTTGTATCGTGGTTTTTCAGTGGGGAACGGGGATGACCATTCTACCAGTGGTTCATTTTTCCTTTGTGTTATCAAGGACACAAAACGTATGTTCAAGTCTTTCTGTCACCCGTGAGAAGGTTTGAATGGGTCTGCACGTGAGAGGGCGTGCACGACCCCTGAAAATCACTCCGAAAATGAAATTTCTTTTCATGGTGAATCAGCTCATAAAATGGTGTGGTAGCTCCTGAACTCTAGCTATGAAAAACTGATTCTGGTCTCAATCTACAATTTCAATTGAACCAAGAACCAACGAAAAGTCCAACACAGAATCCAGAAGTTAGAAACTTAATAACAGGGATAAGATTAATACCTGGTGAGGAGAAGACTTGGAAGCCAAAGGGCATACTGGGCAGCTCCAATCTTGAACAGAAAGAGAAGCCAAAGTTACTGCTAAAGAANTCCATGAGATTACACCAAATACGATCAATTGTATGATATAATCTTCCATATCTATTTTCCTTTCTCCCCAAGTTGAAAGAAAAACACGAATAGATAATGGATCAAGTGTTCTAAACTTCTCAAAATAGAGCTTCTTGCTGTGAAAACTGGATCAGCTATTCAAGTATCCGGTTCACAGTATTCAACAGTGTAATGAATAAAAGTTCAACTCTTGCCATGTTAGATGTACTATTTAATGCTTAATTATTAATGTTGGTGGAGTAGGTTGATGGCTTCGTCCGCCAAACTTCAACCTACAAACCCTGTTTGGCAACTTAATCTGTTTGATCAAATGGGATTAAGTTTAAGTTTAAAGTTTTGGCCAATGACAGAGAGAGGATCTAGAACCAAATAATACAGAAATAAGCTTTTTACACACTCAAATACGTTTCTAGTAAATTATGTAATAAAGGCAATCTTGGCCAGTTCATGATTGTGAGTTGAGAGAAAGATTATTATCTGATTTCACGACTGAGGGGTCAGCCATCTTTAATGCTGTGCGTTGGCATTAAAAGAGGTAGCTAGGAATATTAGAGTACGTTTGATTTGCCGTTTTGATATCATTTTTAGTTTTTAGTTTTTTAAGATACTCAAAATGTGTTTGGTATGTTATTTTAAAAAATGTACTTTTGAAAACAAGGAAAATTTTACAATATAAAACTCAAAAAGACTTTTTGACATCCCAAAAAACTCAAAACAAAAAACATAAACTTAAAATTTTCGTAAATTAAAATAATTAATAAAAACAAACCCAAATACAAATACATATCTCTCAAACTCTCTCTCGTCCCAACCTCCTTCAAGAAGCCTAGTGGAAAAACTCTCTCTGGTGTTACGATGTTATCTCTCGATCTTACAATGATTCCTTTTTCTTTTTCTTTTTCTTTTTTTATCAACTTTAAATTTTATATTTTTTATCATATATTAGCATAAAATTGATATGTTTTATTAAATAATCAAATTAATTGAAAGAAAAATGTCATAAAACTATTTCTATAATTTTTAAACCAGCATTTTCTAATTTTCTGTTTTAAGAAACAGTGTTTTAGAATAACAAACTAAGGCCCTGTTTGAGCCGCATTCTTTCAAAAAAAATATTCTTAAAAAGTAATTTGACATTATTTCAACCACGCATTCTTCAACAAAATGATATTATAAATAAATCCAAAACTTTTACTTCTTTTTTAACCACACATTTTTCATCAATCTATTATTTCAAAATACATTCTTTCAAAATAACGTGACTCACACACACACACACACTAAACGTGTTTTTTACAATCTTAAAATAATTCCTCAAAACAAAAAACAGAAAATAAATTCAAAACTAAAAATAGAAAACAAAAACGCAAACCAAACGTACCCTTAAAATCTCTTTTCCCATTTTGTGTTGTAAAATTGATTCAAAAGTCCAATACTTCACTCTTCACGTTTGATTAAAAAAATAAATCCTTATTTTAGATCTTATAATATTATATTTGGAAGAAAGTATGTTTCGTTCACGAATATGGTTTCTTGAGGCGGATAGAGAACCATTGATAACAACTATAGCAAAAAGAACTTAAGATATATAGATATATAGTAGGAATAATTTTATATCGTTTGATATATTGTATTGAATTGGTGGGAAAAGATTAGAGGGATGGGATTATGAACACTACCCAAAAAAGAAAATATATTTTTCCAGCGAGAAGGTTATTTTTTGGTAGTTAAAAATCTTTACCGGCCAAATAATTGTGGTCGCTAATGTTGAAAATTTGTTGATTTGTGTGTAGATAAATTTATCAATTAGCCCAATCAATTAAATGATATAAACATAATTCAATAATAATATAGAATAAGAAGAGTGTTAGAAAAGCAAGCCTTATGAGTCACGTCGAAAACGCTATCCTAAAGTCGTGTTACCTGCCCTTCGTGCGGGTTCTTTCAACACTACACGACTCCAAAATAAAACTCATGTGGTTCTCCTGCTATGAGCACGATCATAGGGAAATAATTGAACGAGTCTTTCATCGAGTTGCCAAAATAATATATTATAAAATTGTAGAGAATATTTTTGGATTTAATCATCTCAAATTGTGTTTTCTAACTGTATCTCAAGATTGTGATTTTCATGGTGTCCTTCCTTTTTATAGTGTACAATTTAAACCCCTACACTCACGAAAATTAATCAATTCATGACCTCCATTCAAATATTTAATTGTGTGTTATATTATAAATTAAGATTTTAATTAAACAAAAACTGAAAATTAAAATATAATAATTTTGAAAGTTAAAACGAAGGATTTAAGAGACGAGTACACTGTGGTCGTTAAATATATATAACTTACAGTGACCAAAATTTGGTTGCTAAAGAGTTCAATCATGGTGTTTGTAAAAGTGAAAAATTGAAAATTGGTGGATTCACCGTCGTTAACTTCTTTTGAAACTAATCATCTAATTGCTAAATATATAACACCCAACGACCAAAATGTTTTGTGGACGTCATTAGCAACCATTTTGACAAATGACAATGGTTTAAAATTTGTTAATTTACACCCTTTTGCAACCAAACTTTGGTCGATTAACATTGATATCAATCGTTTATCAGCCAATATTTGTTTGTTCCCGCTAATATTTTGTCTAATATTTCTATTTTCAAGATCATATATACAGCAACCACATGGTTGGTAGCTAAAACAGCCCAAAAAATGCCGCGAGACTCATCCAGCCAACAGTTTGCATTTCACTAATCTAGCATTGTCTTACATAGCTCAGACCAATGGCGATGTGTGGCCACAACAATAAGGCTAACCCACTCAAGCAGCATAACCAGAAAAGCTTCTGAGAGCTGGGAGCAATGCGAGCGAGACTTCTCCTATCATCAAGCACATTAGCATTTTTCGAAGTGTCTGTATCCTCTTTGTTGGCCTTTCCTTTCTGATCGATCTGTAGCTCGATAGATGTTTTGAGATCTGAGTTCTTCCGTCTTCGAATGATTGGGGCAGAAGACAGGTGGGGACAAGCATGAAGAGGGTATGACCACTGCTAATTTATCAGTAGGATCAAACGAACCTTTCTCATGGTCAAATGAAAACAAAAGATTGTTAGAAAGTCGATTCGTGGGTAAATTTTTTTGCGAAGTGCGAGTAATTGAGGTCATTGGGAATAGGCTATAAGTCGAGCCTCAACGAGGAACATGTTCTGCAAAAGATGGATAAATTTCAAATTTACATCTTGTTGGTTATAAATTGTTAAGATACTCTATAGAAAAGAAGTCAGTTTGACCATACCTTTATGAACAAATATCATAGATCACACCATACAGTGAGGTAGGTCACCGATAACAGGTCACGAATGAAACTAATTACATTGCTTTAATTGATTATCACCGATAGAGAAGTATTTATTCTTTCTTCAATTTTTTATAGTTTTATTTAAATATTTCGTCGATAATACAAGATTTTTTTCATGCACAAATATTTCAAATCTTCTTTTTATTCAGGACAAAAGTTTTCTTCATTATTGTTTTTTATATCTAAACAACTTTATTTATGGACCATTTTTCCGGCAAATCAAATTAATTAAACTATTTAGTTTTTATTAGTAACAGACAATTCGTTCGTAATATGTTTTTAATTGTTTTTTAGCTACTACTAAAAAAAATAAAGGTAACATTTTTTATTAATTTATTTAATGAAGAAAATTCCATTCGTAAACTAAGTTTACTGAGATAATATATTCTTAAATCGACAGTGACGAAGAACTCTATAATTAATGTTAAACTATTACTTTTAATGTTATTTTATTATGTAGGAACATTTTCATTGCTAATATTTTATAATATTACTTATTAGGTTTGAATTTTCGTAAACTAATCTTATCAAGATAAGTTTTTTTAATTATCAAGGAGGAAAAAATTGACTCGCGTATTCTGTCGAATTTTTTATTTTTTGAAATGGAATTTCTTAAAATTTAGAGTTTTATCTAAACGTGGAGCCTTAGACCTTCACTCGTTTAGAGTTAATTATATAATTAAGATGAGTCAATTAAATTAAACTTTAATTACATTGACGTTTAAAATGGAAATGAATAGAATTATTAAATTCAATTCTGGTAGCCATCTTTGACTTGTTATTTTGAGTTTGTCGTTTAACAATATTTATCAACCCGAAATACGTGTTGCGATGTTTGCCAATAATACTTTGAAAAAGTACTCATAGTCTCCACAGATGAGAGAAGAACATAGCGTGAAAATAAGTCGAAAAGGGTAATGTCATAATATGAATTAAAAGATTAAAAATAGATTATTAAATTCAATTCTAACAGTCGTTTTGACAAATTTTCAACTAAAAAGACGCATTGAGAGCTTATCATGCATACTTCGAAGAGTACTAATACCCAACATTAACGAGTAAAGAGCATAACTCGAAAATAATCCGAAACATGTGACATTAAATGAGAATTAGATGATGAAAAATAGATTTATTAATGGGTTTAACAATCATCTTGGACATGCTTTTTGGAACTTGTCGTTTAACAAATTTTCACTACAAAAAAATGCATTGTTGAGAAAATAAAACCAATTTGGACCCATACATCAATATTCATACGCCACGACCGGTTCTATTCTTATACGAAAATCACCTCAATCGTGCTTATTTATACGAACAAATCTCCATTTTTTATTTTTAATCACCAACTTCGAAATGGAAATCTTTTCCTTTTCCAACATTTTCATCTTTCCATCTAGTTTAAATTTTTTGGGCCACTATACTCAATATACGGGACGGGCTTTAAACTTGAGGTATTCATATTGGGCTTTGATTCTTAGTAGACCATACTAACAAAAGTCCAACTCATCATTTACGGATCAGCCCAATATCTAAAAAATAAAAGAGCCCAAAAATAATTTTAAAAAAATAAAAATTGAAGGATAGCATTACTAATGGGAAAATTGCATGGTAGACCTCCCTTTTTTTCTAAATGTTCAAATATACCCAATTTTTTTATTCTTCAATGTATACCCTCTTACACAATAACAAAAAACTTAAATCAAATTCTCTTTTAAATATTTTCAAACCGTAACTATGTGCAACCACCTCTCTTCTCGACTCTCCTCTCTTTCATGTCTCCGCCTCCAATTGCCAACCACCATCTCCTAGATTTATTGATTTTTATTTCGTATTGCTTTCGACCCGTCTCTCTAACCCTTCGCGTCACAAGCTGCTGCAAAAGAGGTGATGACGAGGTGGAGGAAAAAAGATATGGTGATTGTAGAAGATGGTGGTGGAGCAGTGAAAAATTCAGAGTACATGGTTAATGTGATGACAACGAGGTGGTGGAAAAAATTGGTGTCGGCTTCGGTATGTTGTCATGATGAATAGAAAAAGTCATTATTTATTATTTACTAATATATAATTAGTAAAAAGTAAAATTGAAATAAAAGGAAAAAAAATGGCGATGTGTAATTTTCACGCTCATAAACGATAGCCAATCCAAGATGTGTATTTTGGTTTGACGGGCTCAATGTTTATTGAATTTTGTTCATGCTTAAACCAAAATTTCAAGTAAATCATCGAGTTGAGAAAATAGCTTTGGAGGTTCCCAATCTTTTTCATGATGTAACTAGTTGGTATGCAACATTTTTTTTCTTTATAGAAGATGGTGGTGGAGCAGTGAAAAATTCAGAGTACATGGTTAATGTGATGACAACGAGGTGGTGGAAAAAATTGGTGTCGGCATCGGTATGTTGTCATGATGAATAGAAAAAGTCATTATTTATTATTTACTAATATATAATTAGTAAAAAGTAAAATTGAAATAAAAGGAAAAAAAATGGTGATGTGTAATTTTCACGCTCATAAACGATAGCCAATCCAAGATGTGTATTTTGGTTTGACGGGCTCAATGTTTATTGAATTTTGTTCATCCTTAAACCAAAATTTCAAGTAAATCATCGAGTTGAGAAAATAGCTTTGGAGGTTCCCAATCTTTTTCATGATGTAACTAGTTGGTATGCAACATTTTTTTTCTTTTGAAAGTCGTCATCCACCTTTCGTGTATGTAGCAAGTTGGCCAAAAAACAACGACAAGGTGGAGGGGAGATCCGGGAGGAGAGGAGAGGGGAGGGGTGGGGTGCGGCCGTGCGGGAGGCCGGTGGGAATGTAATTCTCAACAAATAAGAAACTACTACAAGTACTCTTTAGAGGGGGAGGGGCGGGGGGATGCCAATATGTCATTAATCAAGTATATTTATTCTATAATCACTTGTCACTTGCCATAACCACTATCAAATCCTAGACAGTCTGATACATAAAATAAAACCCTAGGCATCATATCTTGTACCAAGAAAAAGTTGGCTAATCAAAAGTTGCTAACTAAAAAATATTAAACAAAATATTTAATTAAGTTTACGAGGTCACAGATTCAATCACTTTGTACCAACTTTGCATAAAGAAAACTAACAAAGCTGTGAAATTTATTTTAATTGTATCGATAAATTTCCCGATTTAGAGAAAACTTATTATCTTATTATGCTAAAATTTAAGAAAAATTGCAGTCAAAATAACAAAATTTTCTTTTATTAGCAGACTTGATTCAAATCTTTCATTTATGTTATCGGAGGTACCAAGTCTTTAAAAAACTTGAATCTGAAGTCCAAATTAATAGAAACCGTGAGTTTCTCTGTTAGCTCACCAAAAATAAAATAAAAATAAAAATTTGACCAAATGATGACCAATTTTTAAAAGGCAAAAGGGTAATTTTACAATTTTTATTAGAAAAAATTAAATAATATAGTTAAATCAAAAACCATAAAAATAAATAAATAAAAACACTCCTCACCCCACACACCCCAAAACCAAAAACCACCAAAACACGCATCTCGAGGCATAATCCAGTGGTGCAAAGGACAAGTGTGAGGTTATCTCACGTGTTTGCTGACAGTCGCAGTGTGGGGGTTCGATTCTTGAGATATGGAATTAGACTCCTTGTAAGCGCAGTGTACATGCAACTCTTAATCTCTGACCTGTTGAGGGCACATCTCAAATAAATAAAAACACTCCTCACCCCACACACCCCAAAACCAAAAACCACCAAAACACGCATCTCGAGGCATAATCCAGTGGTGTAAAGGACAAGTGTGAGGTTATCTCACGTGTTTGCTGACAGTCGCAGTGTGGGGGTTCGATTCTTGAGATATGGAATTAGACTCCTTGTAAGCGCAGTGTACATGCAGCTCTTAATCTCTGACCTGTTGAGGGCATATCTTACGATTTATTTCGCTCATAAAGCTCTAGGGACGGGACAGTGGGAGCCCTCAAGGTTGGAGTTCAACCTTGAAAAACCACCAAAACACAGTCGCTTGCTACCACTCCCATTACCTACCGTAGCAGCCTACGAAATCAAAACACTTACACCACCAAAATCCCAATGCCTACTACAACCACCATCACCCACAATCACCCAAAAGCTCAGCCTCTGTCTATAAAATGGAATAAAGCCCCTGTCCCGGCTTGGGGACAGGGTTGAAGACAGTGGCGCCCCCTGTCCCTACCCCCAAGTCGGGACAGGGAGCAGGGCTCTTATAAAATATCTTCACAGCATTAACAATATGAATAACGTAAGGGTTTCTCGCTCCCTGAATTCGCAAAAATGGTGATTAATACTGCTCCTTTATATTGAAAGAGCCTGAATACAAACTAAATTCCCAATTTCGCTCCTGAAAAACATTCTTCACGTAATCGTTGCTATCATGAGGTGCTTTAAGGGTATCACTGCAATATGGGCAAAGATTGCGATGATCGAGAGCAACTTACAGTAGTACAAGAAAAGAACTGGTTGGGCAACAAGAGAAGAGTACAGGCTACAGCCAAATAGGGTCCATATTCGGAAGGTGACAACAAGTAGGGTCGAGTCGTCAGTGATGGGTGCTTTGAGGAATACTTGCTCGATCGGAGAGTTTTCTTGTTTCTCTTTTCGAGAGTACAAGCCATGGCTACCTAGGGTCCACATTCAAAAGGTGACAATGGGTAGGGTCGGGTCGGGTCGGTCGTCGACGATGGGTATTGCAAGGAATACTGGCTCGATCGGAGGGTTTTCTTATTCTTTTTTTTCGATGAGACGTGATTCCAGCTTGTGAATTGGAGTGAAGAAGATGATTTTGGCGGGTTTTTGGTTTTGGATAGATGGGGTGTGGGGTTGTGAGTGGAGAAGATGAGCACTTTTCTTTTCTTTTTTGAAGGGAAAATGTGTAATACCCAAATTGCCCTTATCTTATTTGGATTTAATTGTTATATTTTTCATTTTTGGGGGCAACTGACAGCTTTGGTGGTCAAATAGATGATAAGCATCATTTTGAACTCCAAATGCGAGATTTTTAAAGATTTGGTATATCCGGTGGCACAAATGAGAGGTTAGGATCAAGTCTACTAATAAACGAAAGGTTTAGTACCTTTGTTGCAATTTTCCCTAAAATTTATTACGTTTGCTTATTTCTTGTAATTAACTTTGATCTTTTGTGATACTGTTAAAATTTTATTCATTATTCTGTATAATATTAATTAATAATGTGTACGAAATATACTCTTAATAATTAAATAAAATAGCTGCATTTAACAGACATTACCACAACTTTGACTTAATTGCTCTCCACTAAACTCAGTAACCTGAAAAGGAGACCACAAAATTTAATTATTAGACAGCCTCTGCCTTAATGGCTGGCCACATGCTTTCATTATCCCATATTCATGACATTAATTACTCTTCTAAAGCAAAAGGTATAAATTAATATTTTTTATATTATCTTTATTTTAGTTCTTTTTCAGTTTTGTAATTTATTGTCAATGAATTCATGCTGGATCGAGACTTCATCGTGTTGCACTAACTTCAAAAATAAAATTAAGAGTACCTCAAATAATAAAACCATTTATTGTTAAGACATTTCGGTCAATAGTTTGTGAATTAATTCGTTGAACTTCTTAGCATCTTTTTGCCATCGTCAATACCAAATTGTTTTAGTTACCTACATTTTTAATCCTTCTAACTTTCAATTAAATTTTTCCAAAAATAAAAAATAAAAAAATACAATGTTGATGGACTCTCGACTTTCCTAGTATGTGTAACATTGTAAGTAGTGTTCTAAAAAGCCCACCTAGGCACATGACATGTCTGGGCGTCTACCTTTTTGTTTTAAAAGTTATATTTTCGCGTTTTGAAATCTAGGCCAACAAAATGCTCAATCATTGAAATACAAAAGGCAAACAGGTCCCAAAAAAAAAAAAATTGATCCTAGCACAAATCCAACTCGCGACATAGTTTTCTCTGTCCACAAAAAAGGTATTATTAATTTGATATGTATATAATTTTGAAAATTATATTTTTATTGAAAACTTGAAAATACGTATAAAATTTTAAGATATGTATTATTTTACTTATTTATTGATTTAGAATAATTAAAATATTAAAAACAAAGAAATATCTTATTGTGTCTAGACAAATACACAAAGATTTGATGCTTGAGCTCCCTGTTTACAAAAGACTGCTTATATAGAAAAATAAAATTGAGTCTCCTAATTGATATCATTCTGAAGTCAGTTAGTGGGATTTAGGAATGTGGTTGATAACATCTCTAATGTTTATTTTATAGAGATGATTTTCAGCCATTTTTAGTCAAATTTAGGCTGCTAAGATGGACATAAAGCGAAATCCTATGTCTTCTAAGATGTTGATGGGTAACAAAAATAATATAGTTGAAGTTACTAATTTCTATATATCTATTGTCCACCAATAAAAGCTAGCATGTATAAATTTGTGTCTATACTCTATCAGGGGCCAAGCTAGAAGAAAATAATTGTTGCAGCAAATTTCAATTGTGGGAGCAAAATTTGAAAATTATAAGGATTTTTTTAAAAATCTTGAAAAAGCCTTAGAAAAAATAATATATTTGAAATTTAAAGTGGGCCACTGCCCCACTGTAAATCCGCACCTGTTGGTTAGGGCAATATAAATTTGGTTCAATCTCTTGACCAAGCTTTGATAGCATAACCCAACACGTAGAAAATGGTTGGGGTAACCCAAGAAACTTGAATCGTAAATTCGACATTCAAGCAATCTTCTTTCAATATCTACTACAATCTATGATATTTTCATGATATAAATATCTCCACGATTGGTTTCGAAGACTACAATGGGTTATGATTCACGTAATTTCTTCATTATATTGGCGATACAGTAAGACAACCAAGAAATCCAATAGGGATCATATCTCATATCTGTAGACTCTACTTTGAATATATGGCAACTCAAATTTCGAAAGTTTTAACAAACTCCTAATTCTTACAATGAATCACCGTATTTAAAAACTTTAATTATACGTTATTTAAAATTAGCCTAAAGGTTAGGTAATAAGT
>NW_019243709.1:60947-82812 GCF_002742605.1 Olea europaea var. sylvestris | reverse complement strand
GGGATTTAGGAATATGGTTGATAACATCTCTAATGTTTATTTTATAGAGATGATTTTCAGCCATTTTTAGTCAAATTTAGGCTGCTAAGATGGACATAAAGCGAAATCCTATGTCTTCTAAGATGTTGATGGGTAACAAAAATAATATAGTTGAAGTTACTAATTTCTATATATCTATTGTCCACCAATAAAAGCTAGCATGTATAAATTTGTGTCTATACTCTATCAGGGGCCAAGCTAGAAGAAAATAATTGTTGCAGCAAATTTCAATTGTGGGAGCAAAATTTGAAAATTATAAGGATTTTTTTAAAAATCTTGAAAAAGCCTTAGAAAAAATAATATATTTGAAATTTAAAGTGGGCCACTGCCCCACTGTAAATCCGCACCTGTTGGTTAGGGCAATATAAATTTGGTTCAATCTCTTGACCAAGCTTTGATAGCATAACCCAACACGTAGAAAATGGTTGGGGTAACCCAAGAAACTTGAATCGTAAATTCGACATTCAAGCAATCTTCTTTCAATATCTACTACAATCTATGATATTTTCATGATATAAATATCTCCACGATTGGTTTCGAAGACTACAATGGGTTATGATTCACGTAATTTCTTCATTATATTGGCGATACAGTAAGACAACCAAGAAATCCAATAGGGATCATATCTCATATCTGTAGACTCTACTTTGAATATATGGCAACTCAAATTTCGAAAGTTTTAACAAACTCCTAATTCTTACAATGAATCACCGTATTTAAAAACTTTAATTATACGTTTTTCTATCTTCAACCCACCTTTATTTAAAATTAGCCTAAAGGTTAGGTAATAAGTATCCGACCACAGTATAGAACTCTAGAGGAAAATAAAAATAAAATAAAATAAGAGAGAGAGAAAATTACCTCAAATCTTTCTTCTAAAGTTTCTATTTCACAAATCAAGTATTAAGAATTCGATTATGCTACATATACATAATGGTTTATATGCACATGATGTGGTGAGATATGATTAGACTAGAATTTTTTCAACTAAATAATAATAAAAAAATTATTTACTCTCTTTTTGACATTAATTATTATGTAATTTTATTATATACAAGCATCATGATTCTTAAAGAATTTGTTTCCAAAAATCAGGTTTAGTGATTACCCCACCACCTTTCCCACCTAACCCAAAACCGTAGTTTTCATTCAATCAATTTCCCTCTTCACTCCATTTTCCTATTTTTAGGATTATCCCTAGAAATCACCCACCAACCCCCACCCCTATTCACCCACGCCACAAGTGTATATTTCTTTCAATCAGTTTTTTTCAGAATAATACTATATGTACAAAACATTACACCCTCCTCACATGAAGGGGCACATACAATAAAATATTTGTGGACTCCCCCTCATGTGAGGGGGAGTAATCTATTGTGTACATCTTATGGGGTACACATAGAATAATTTATTCTACTTTCCTCTTTTCATGTTTTTTCGTAAAATTCATCTTCTCCACCCACCTCTCTCCACCTACCCCAGAAACGTCGATTTCTTCCGATCAATTTCTTTTTTTAATCCACTTTCCTCTTTCCACATTTTTTCCTAAAAATCACCCATCCTATCGCAGCTCAGATTCCATTTCCATTTTCCCCTTAAGTACGCTATCCTTTTCTTTTCAATGTTATCATGCATTAATTAGTACACAAATTGAATGTGATTTCCCATCGACCATCGATTTTGGGTTCGTTTGGGACTTTTCTGCCTACTGATTTTGGTGGTGGTGTGATAGTGGATTTGGTGTATAAATTTTTGTAAGTTATGATGGTGCGGTGATAGTGGTGGTGTGCAATAGGTGGATGTACAAATCACGATAAAGGTATAGATCTGTGTGGTGGTGGTGATGTTGTGTTAAGGTGGCAGAGGAATTTTTTGTGGTGCCAATGATGGTGAGAGTGGTGGTGTATGGAGTGGATGGATGAAGATTGATCGTGATCAATTATTGAGTAATCGTGACCAAGAAAACAAGTAATTTGTGACTAATAAATAATATGAAACCTAAAAATATATTATCCGCGTCTTTATGATTGATAAATAAGTTGTGACCAATTAACTTGATAATTTATGAACATGTAATGAGTCGTGACTAATTAATTTGACAATTTGTGATCAATAAAATGTTTGATTTGTACTGAATTTACAATTGCAACCCATATTTGTGTTTTTGTAATTATGATGTTTTATGATTTGTCTTGTGACTAGTACGTAAATTATGATCTTAAATTGCATATCATTATGGCCTTAATCTATTTAATTACTTATCTAGTTAATATCACCTGATTTTTTTTTAAAGAAATCCATGAGTATTTTAAGCCCCGTTTGAAAATTATTATTTGGGAAAAACAATGTTTTCAATAACGATTTTAAGAGAATGTATTGTTAAAAATATGAAAAAAAAAATAAGATATATATATAGAATATTTTATTATGTGAATGTTTGATTAAAAATGAGTATGTGAAAGATATTTCAAATAATGATCGTCAAATAGGAGCTAAAAATTAGAAATTGTCACTTAAACCTTGAGAATTATATTTTTTTTTCCATAAGAAAATCCTGGGTCCTTACGACACAAGGACCACTCCATGATGTAAAAGGCGGGGGACCGACGGTGTCTATCAGCCTTGATTAGGCTCTTTCTCAACATCAGATAAACATGGTGCCTCCTTGAGAAGATAGGTAGCATTACAATCATTCAACATAGGGCCTAGTGGCTTGGCATAAGAAAGAAAGGCCTAAGAAAAATAATTAAGGTGCGTTTGACATATTCCACTTTTGTTTTTGTTTTTTTTTTTAATTATACAGGAATTTATTAGAAAGTTATCTTAACTCAATTTTTGTCAGGGCTTTTCTAATTCGACAAAATATTTTAAAAAATTATTCAAACAAATTCAAAATAAGTTTTTTAATCTAAGAATGGACTTTTGACTTTTTGAAAGCCTTGCCAAACAAGCCCTTAAATATCTACAAAATGTAATGATAAATGTCATGACTATATTTAGTAGGTTCGAATTTGACATTATTAAAGAATAAAATTACACGATAAGACTTTAAAACACAAATATAATTCAATAAACGCCTAATAAACTTTGTCGAACTCATTTTAAGTTTTCAATTTTATTTATAATATAGATACGTAATAAACTTTGTTGAACTCATTTTAATTTTTCAATTTTATTTATAAACTTATTTTTTCGAGGACATGTTTAATACGTAATAATTAAAAATAACTCATATGTATATAATTGACTCTCCAAGTAGCCACTCCTCAAATCTCCATTAGAATATTCCAAAAGGCATTTCCTAATAATAAAAATATATAAATAATTTTACTTAATACGCTAGTTGAACTAATTAATAAGAATAAGACAAATAAAGAAACATTTTTATTTTTTATTTTTCACCATCGAAACCTTGAACAAACTAATGAGCTACCACCACAAGATCAATAATCAAACATATCGGCTGAGGCCGCCATGATTGGCTGTTGATTAATGTACATTAAATTCCATGGATTGTTCAAGAACCCATCAGAAAATCCTTGAAACTCGTCAGCCTGGAACACGCAGTTGGTGGCTGGCGGCGGCGGCGGCGCAGTAGTGGCAGCGACGGCGGCTGTGCTGCTGTTGATGTAATTAAGGATTTCATTGAGGGATTGCAGTCTTTGGCTGAGTTCCATCATTTGAGCTCTCAAGACTGAGTTTTCCGCCTCCACATTCATGTATTGCTGTGTGGTGACATTTATTGTTGTAAGAATCTGGTTGTTCTCGTTCTTCAACTCAGTCACTTTAGCCATCATATCATCCAAATGCTTCTGCTTTCTCAATCGGGATCGCCTCGCCGATTCGCGATTCGATTGCATTCTCTTCCTCTTCCTCTGATCCATCAAGCACTGCTGCAAATCTTCTTCAGAGCCCGAGTTCTGAATCTGTATAGACCCTGAAGAATTTCCACTCGAAGAAGCCATTTTTCTTATAACCACACCAAAAGGGATTACTGATATTATTCTTGGATGAAAGAGAGATTAAAAACTTATATGTAGATATCTGTAAGCTAAGCTCTATGTAAGACTCGACTAAAAGCTTATTTATGAAAACACGTAAAACCAGTAGAGGAATACAACGGAGAAAGATTGAACAAGATGAGCCCCGCGTCTTAGGGCGGAATCAATTGTAAACCCAGAACGGAGGATTTCACTGAGTACAGGAGACATGAATCTGAAACATCAAAAACCAATTATGCAGCATAAAGACTATACTAAAATCAAAACCCAGAAATCTGAAGAAGAAGAAGAAGAAGACGAAGAAAAGGCAGGGAAGCAAAATAATAACAGTATATTGGAAACTTAAAATCTAAAGAGAAGATAGAAAAGTGAAGAGGAAGAGGTTATTGAAACTGGGGAAGGGTCTAATTTATAGGGGGAAGGGGTAAATCAAGAAAATTCATGAAAATAGAAAATTGATATTTTAAACGAAAAAGGGAAAAATGGTGGAAAAAGCGGAGGGATTTGGAATCTCCTGTGATAGTTGGTAGGTAGAGTCGTAGAAAGGGGTAGAGGTGGATGACGCATGTGGGGTTGAGAAGATTTTTGAGAGAAGAGCCCAATAACACAGCTGTATGGCTGACTCTGGGCATCGCCAACTACTGAAATCAATGGGTGTGCACAGACAAAATTACGTACCTTGTTTTCATCAATTTTGTCATTTTTTTTTTTAACGAGGTGTCTCAGCTTGCGCCAGACTATATATCCTCGTCCCTGAATCTCCGGCCCCTCAGCTGCTCAGGGAGGTAAATCGTAGGACGTGCCCTTGTTGGTTCCCAAGTTCTCACATGACTTTTACTCCTTCCCCAAAGGAAGCCTCCTCCACGGTGATTAATCCACCAATAATTCCTCCTTTATTGGATCAAAGGTTCCCACCAGAAATCGAACTCCCCACGCTTGGTTCTAGAGCCCCCAATGTGATTGTTCCGCCAACTTGGATGTGCCCTGGGGGGCAAATTTACTTATTGATTGTACGGTGAGACATGTCACATGAACCAGTTCCAGAGATTTTTTTTTTCTTCCTCCAAGTAAAGAGTATTTTTTTTCAAAAAATAATGTGTGATTAAAAAAAGTGAAAAAAAAGTTATGAATACAATAAATTGAAAACAATTTTATAAAAAAATCTCTTCCAAACAACTCAGGAGAGTGACTATTATTTCTTGTTTTGTCAAATGACTTAAATGCTTGTATAGAAAAGATTAATTTTGCTCAAAAAATTACTCACTTTGTTCCATTTATATAGACAATTTTGTTTATAACACATATCTTAGAAATTTTATTTAATGTTATTGAAAATTAACTTTTGCAAAGATTTTTTCTAATTTACCCTGATTTAATTATCAACAATTAGTAGTTAATAATGATTATTAAATGTGTGTTTGTCCATGTTTTCAAGAAGAAGTTGGAAATCTATGTATGTACTTGAATAATTTTAAACAAGTAAATTAAAATCTGTACAATTTCAAAATTAAGTAGGAGAAATTGGTTATAATTAACTAGACAAATTAAATAAGGGTATATTAGTAAACAAATAAAACAAATATTTTTTGAATAAAGACACACATACAAGGAAAACCGACTTATATAAATGTGATTGAGGGAGTGCTTAAAATTTTGGAATAATTGCAGTTGCGTTACCAAACTTTTCATGTTGATTTTTTCGTATCATTTCATTTGTTGTAAACGTCAATTCAACCCTTCCAAACAATTGCAGCCGAGGCTTAAATGAATGGATGACAACAAGTAGGGTCGAGTCGTCAGTGATGGGTGCTTTGAGGAATACTTGCTCGATCGGAGAGTTTTCTTGTTTCTCTTTTCGAGAGTACAAGCCATGGCTACCTAGGGTCCACATTCAAAAGGTGACAATGGGTAGGGTCGGGTCGGGTCGGTCGTCGACGATGGGTATTGCAAGGAATACTGGCTCGATCGGAGGGTTTTCTTATTCTTTTTTTTCGATGAGACGTGATTCCAGCTTGTGAATTGGAGTGAAGAAGATGATTTTGGCGGGTTTTTGGTTTTGGATAGATGGGGTGTGGGGTTGTGAGTGGAGAAGATGAGCACTTTTCTTTTCTTTTTTGAAGGGAAAATGTGTAATACCCAAATTGCCCTTATCTTATTTGGATTTAATTGTTATATTTTTCATTTTTGGGGGCAACTGACAGCTTTGGTGGTCAAATAGATGATAAGCATCATTTTGAACTCCAAATGCGAGATTTTTAAAGATTTGGTATATCCGGTGGCACAAATGAGAGGTTAGGATCAAGTCTACTAATAAACGAAAGGTTTAGTACCTTTGTTGCAATTTTCCCTAAAATTTATTACGTTTGCTTATTTCTTGTAATTAACTTTGATCTTTTGTGATACTGTTAAAATTTTATTCATTATTCTGTATAATATTAATTAATAATGTGTACGAAATATACTCTTAATAATTAAATAAAATAGCTGCATTTAACAGACATTACCACAACTTTGACTTAATTGCTCTCCACTAAACTCAGTAACCTGAAAAGGAGACCACAAAATTTAATTATTAGACAGCCTCTGCCTTAATGGCTGGCCACATGCTTTCATTATCCCATATTCATGACATTAATTACTCTTCTAAAGCAAAAGGTATAAATTAATATTTTTTATATTATCTTTATTTTAGTTCTTTTTCAGTTTTGTAATTTATCGTCGATGAATTCATGCTGGATCGAGACTTCATCGTGTTGCACTAACTTCAAAAATAAAATTAAGAGTACCTCAAATAATAAAACCATTTATTGTTAAGACATTTCGGTCAATAGTTTGTGAATTAATTCGTTGAACTTCTTAGCATCTTTTTGCCATCGTCAATACCAAATTGTTTTAGTTACCTACATTTTTAATCCTTCTAACTTTCAATTAAATTTTTCCAAAAATAAAAAATAAAAAAATACAATGTTGACGGACTCTCGACTTTCCTAGTATGTGTAACATTGTAAGTAGTGTTCTAAAAAGCCCACCTAGGCACATGACATGTCTGGGCGTCTACCTTTTTGTTTTAAAAGTTATATTTTCGCGTTTTGAAATCTAGGCCAACAAAATGCTCAATCATTGAAATACAAAAGGCAAACAGGTCCCAAAAAAAAAAAAAATTGATCCTAGCACAAATCCAACTCGCGACATAGTTTTCTCTGTCCACAAAAAAGGTATTATTAATTTGATATGTATATAATTTTGAAAATTATATTTTTATTGAAAACTTGAAAATACGTATAAAATTTTAAGATACGTATTATTTTACTTATTTATTGATTTAGAATAATTAAAATATTAAAAACAAAGAAATATCTTATTGTGTCTAGACAAATACACAAAGATTTGATGCTTGAGCTCCCTGTTTACAAAAGACTGCTTATATAGAAAAATAAAATTGAGTCTCCTAATTGATATCATTCTGAAGTCAGTTAGTGGGATTTAGGAATGTGGTTGATAACATCTCTAATGTTTATTTTATAGAGATGATTTTCAGCCATTTTTAGTCAAATTTAGGCTGCTAAGATGGACATAAAGCGAAATCCTATGTCTTCTAAGATGTTGATGGGTAACAAAAATAATATAGTTGAAGTTACTAATTTCTATATATCTATTGTCCACCAATAAAAGCTAGCATGTATAAATTTGTGTCTATACTCTATCAGGGGCCAAGCTAGAAGAAAATAATTGTTGCAGCAAATTTCAATTGTGGGAGCAAAATTTGAAAATTATAAGGATTTTTTTAAAAATCTTGAAAAAGCCTTAGAAAAAATAATATATTTGAAATTTAAAGTGGGCCACTGCCCCACTGTAAATCCGCACCTGTTGGTTAGGGCAATATAAATTTGGTTCAATCTCTTGACCAAGCTTTGATAGCATAACCCAACACGTAGAAAATGTTTGGGGTAACCCAAGAAACTTGAATCGTAAATTCGACATTCAAGCAATCTTCTTTCAATATCTACTACAATCTATGATATTTTCATGATATAAATATCTCCACGATTGGTTTCGAAGACTACAATGGGTTATGATTCACGTAATTTCTTCATTATATTGTCGATACAGTAAGACAACCAAGAAATCCAATAGGGATCATATCTCATATCTGTAGACTCTACTTTGAATATATGGCAACTCAAATTTCGAAAGTTTTAACAAACTCCTAATTCTTACAATGAATCACCGTATTTAAAAACTTTAATTATACGTTTTTCTATCTTCAACCCACCTTTATTTAAAATTAGCCTAAAGGTTAGGTAATAAGCATCCGACCACAGTATAGAACTCTAGAGGAAAATAAAAATAAAATAAAATAAGAGAGAGAGAAAATTACCTCAAATCTTTCTTCTAAAGTTTCTATTTCACAAATCAAGTATTAAGAATTCGATTATGCTACATATACATAATGGTTTATATGCACATGATGTGGTGAGATATGATTAGACTAGAATTTCTTCAACTAAATAATAATAAAAAGTTTCTTCACTCTCTTTTTGACATAAATTATTATGTAATTTTATTATATACAAGCATCATGATTCTTAAAGAATTTGTTTCCAAAAATCAGGTTTAGTGATTACCCCACCACCTTTCCCACCTAACCCAAAACCGTAGTTTTCTTTCAATCAATTTCCCTCTTCATTCCATTTTCCTATTTTTACTATTATCCCTAAAAATCACCCACCAACCCCCACCCCTATCCACCCACGCCACAAGTGTTTATTTCTTTCAATCAGTTTTTTCCGAATAATACTATATGTACAAAACATTACACCCTCCTCACATGAAGAGGTACATACAATAAAATATTCGTGGACTTCCCTCCATGTGAGGGGGTGTAATCTATTGTGTACATCTCATGGTGTACACATAGAATAATTTATTCTACTTTCCTCTTTTCATGTTTTCTCGTAAAATTCATCTTCTCCACCCACCCCTCTCCACCTACCCTAGAAACGTCGATTTCTTTCAATCAATTTCCCTTTTTAATCCACTTTCCTGTTTCCACATTTTTTCCTAAAAATCACTCATCCTATCGCAGCTCAGATTCCATTTCCATTTTCCCCTTAAGTACGCTATCCTTTTCTTTTAGATGTTATCATGCATTAATTAGTACACAAATTGAATGTGATTTCCCATCGACCATCGATTTTGGGTTCATTTGGGACTTTTCTGCCTACTGATTTTGGTGGTCGTGTGATAGTGGATTTGGTGTATAAATTTGTGTAAGTTATGATGGTGCGGTGATAGTGGTGGTGTGCAATAGGTGGATGTACAAATCACGGTAAAGGTATAGATCTGTGTGGTGGTGGTGATGTTGTGTTAAGGTGGCAGAGGAATTTTTTGTGGTGCCAATGATGGTGAGAGTGGTGGTGTGTGGAGTGGATGGATGAAGATTGATCGTGATCAATTATTGAGTAATCGTGACCAATAAAATAAGTAATTTGTGACTAATAAATAGTATGAAACCTAAAAATGATATGCGTCTTTATGATTGATAAATAAGTTATGACCAATTAACTTGATAATTTATGAACATACAATGAGTTGTGACTACTTAATTTGACAATTTGTGATCAATAGAATGTTTGATTTGTACTGAATTTACAATTGCAACCCATATTTGTGTTTTTGTAATTATGATGTTTTATGATTTGTCTTGTGACTAGTACGTAAATTATGATCTTAAATTGTATATTATTATGGCCTTAATCTATTTAATTACTTATCTAGTTAATATGACCTGATTTTTTTAAAGAAATCCATGAGTATTTTAAGCCCCGTTTGAAAATTATTATTTGGGAAAAACAATGTTTTCAATAATGATTTTAAGAGAATGTGTTGTTAAAAAATATGAAAAAAATTTAGATTTATATATAAAATATTTTATTATATGAATGTGTGATTAAAAATGAGTATATGAAAGATATTTCAAATAATTATTGTCGAATAGGAGCTAAAATTAGAAATTGTCACTTAAACCATGAGAATTATATATTTTTTTTCCATAATAAAATCCTGGGACCTTACGACGCAAGGACCACTCCATGATGTAAAACCATCTGTTTCAAGTGGGGAGTTGGGAGGGAGGGGGACGGGGACCGACGGTGTCTATCAGCCTTGATTAGGCTCTTTCTCAACAACAGATAAACATGGTGCCTCCTTGAGAAGATAGGTAGCATTACAATCATTCAACATAGGGCCTAGCGGCTTGGCATAAGAAAGAAAAGTCTAAGAAAAATAATTAAAGTGCATTTGACATATTCCACTTTTGTTTTTGTTTTTTTTTTTTTTAATTATACAGGAATTTATTAGAAAGTTATCTTAACTCAATTTTTGTCAGGGCTTTTCTAATTCGACAAAATATTTTAAAAAATTATTCAAACAAATTCAAAATAAGTTTTTTAATCTAAGAATGGACTTTTGACTTTTTGAAAGCCTTGCCAAACAAGCCCTTAAATATCTACAAAATGTAATGATAAATGTCATGACTATGTTTAGTAGGTTCGAATTTGACATTATTAAAGAATAAAATTACACGATAAGACTTTAAAACACAAATATAATTCAATAAACGCCTAATAAACTTTGTCGAACTCATTTTAAGTTTTCAATTTTATTTATAATATAGATACGTAATAAACTTTGTTGAACTCATTTTAATTTTTCAATTTTATTTATAAACTTATTTTTTCGAGGACATGTTTAATACGTAATAATTAAAAATAACTCATATGTATATAATTGACTCTCCAAGTAGCCACTCCTCAAATCTCCATTAGAATATTCCAAAAGGCATTTCCTAATAATAAAAATATATAAATAATTTTACTTAATACGCTAGTTGAACTAATTAATAAGAATAAGACAAATAAAGAAACATTTTTATTTTTTATTTTTCACCATCGAAACCTTGAACAAACTAATGAGCTACCACCACAAGATCAATAATCAAACATATCGGCTGAGGCCGCCATGATTGGCTGTTGATTAATGTACATTAAATTCCATGGATTGTTCAAGAACCCATCAGAAAATCCTTGAAACTCGTCAGCCTGGAACACGCAGTTGGTGGCTGGCGGCGGCGGCGGCGCAGTAGTGGCAGCGACGGCGGCTGTGCTGCTGTTGATGTAATTAAGGATTTCATTGAGGGATTGCAGTCTTTGGCTGAGTTCCATCATTTGAGCTCTCAAGACTGAGTTTTCCGCCTCCACATTCATGTATTGCTGTGTGGTGACATTTATTGTTGTAAGAATCTGGTTGTTCTCGTTCTTCAACTCAGTCACTTTAGCCATCATATCATCCAAATGCTTCTGCTTTCTCAATCGGGATCGCCTCGCCGATTCGCGATTCGATTGCATTCTCTTCCTCTTCCTCTGATCCATCAAGCACTGCTGCAAATCTTCTTCAGAGCCCGAGTTCTGAATCTGTATAGACCCTGAAGAATTTCCACTCGAAGAAGCCATTTTTCTTATAACCACACCAAAAGGGATTACTGATATAATTCTTGGATGAAAGAGAGATTAAAAACTTATATGTAGATATCTGTAAGCTAAGCTCTATGTAAGACTCGACTAAAAGCTTATTTATGAAAACACGTAAAACCAGTAGAGGAATACAACGGAGAAAGATTGAACAAGATGAGCACCGCGTCTTAGGGCGGAATCAATTGTAAACCCAGAACGGAGGATTTCACTGAGTACAGGAGACATGAATCTGAAACATCAAAAACCAATTATGCAGCATAAAGACTATACTAAAATCAAAACCCAGAAATCTGAAGAAGAAGAAGACGAAGAAAAGGCAGGGAAGCAAAATAATAACAGTATATTGGAAACTTAAAATCTAAAGAGAAGATAGAAAAGTGAAGAGGAAGAGGTTATTGAAACTGGGGAAGGGTCTAATTTATAGGGGGAAGGGGTAAATCAAGAAAATTCATGAAAATAGAAAATTGATATTTTAAACGAAAAAGGGAAAAATGGTGGAAAAAGCGGAGGGATTTGGAATCTCCTGTGATAGTTGGTAGGTAGAGTCGTAGAAAGGGGTAGAGGTGGATGACGCATGTGGGGTTGAGAAGATTTTTGAGAGAAGAGCCCAATAACACAGCTGTATGGCTGACTCTGGGCATCGCCAACTACTGAAATCAATGGGTGTGCACAGACAAAATTACGTACCTTGTTTTCATCAATTTTGTCATTTTTTTTTTTTTAACGAGGTGTCCCAGCTTGCATCAGACTATATATCCTCGTCCCTGAATCTTCGGCCCCTCAGCTGCTCAGGAAGGTAAATCGTAGGATGTGCCCTTGTTGGTTTTCAGGTTCCCACATGACTTTTACTCCTTCCCCAAAGGAAGCCTCCTCCACGGTGATTAATCCACCAATAATTCCTCCTTTATTGGATCAAAGGTTCCCACCAGAAATCGAACTCCCCACGCTTGGTTCTAGAGCCCCCAATGTGATTGTTCCACCAATTTGGATGTGCCCTGGGGGGCAAATTTACTTATTGATTGTACGGTGAGACATGTCACATGAACCAGTTCCAGAGATTTTTTTTTTCTTCCTCCAAGTAAAGAGTATTTTTTTTCAAAAAATAATGTGTGATTAAAAAAAGTGAAAAAAAAGTTATGAATACAATAAATTGAAAACAATTTTATAAAAAAATCTCTTCCAAACAACTCAGGAGAGTGACTATTATTTCTTGTTTTGTCAAATGACTTAAATGCTTGTATAGAAAAGATTAATTTTGCTCAAAAAATTACTCACTTTGTTCCATTTATATAGACAATTTTGTTTATAACACATATCTTAGAAATTTTATTTAATGTTATTGAAAATTAACTTTTGCAAAGATTTTTTCTAGTTTACCCTTATTTAATTATCAACAATTAGTAGTTAATAATGATTATTAAATGTGTGTTTGTCCATGTTTTCAAGAAGAAGTTGGAAATCTATGTATGTACTTGAATAATTTTAAACAAGTAAATTAAAATCTGTACAATTTCAAAATTAAGTAGGAGAAATTGGTTATAATTAACTAGACAAATTAAATAAGGGTATATTAATAAACAAATATTTTTTGAATAAAGACACGTGACTATATACATACAAGGAAAGCCGACTTATATAAATGGAATTGAGGGAGTACTTAAAATTTTGGAATAATTGCAATTGCGTTACCAAACTTTTCATGTTGATTTTTTCGTATCATTTCATTTATTGTAATTGCCACTTCAAACCTTCCAAACAATTGCAGCTAAGGCTTAAATGAATGGATTTCACCAGTATTTATGTTAGTTGAGTAAAAAATTGAGTTTGACTATTTTCTTAATAATTTCAAGAGGGTAAAATAGTAATTTTATATTCATCACATTAAACAATTAAAATAATTAAAAAATAAACCAAAAAGTAATACAAAATAAAAGAAAAGAAAAGTTCATCTTCTTCTTCCAATCCCCCACTCCGATACCCTATTCGTTGCCATCGCCATTGCCACCGATTGCCTACCCACAAACTGTCACCTACCACCGTCACCAAACATAACCCACCCATCGTCGCCATTGTCATTGCCAGTGGCTTGCTAGCCCACACATCGCATCACAAACCGCCACCATTGCAAAATCTTTAAAATTATTTATGCACAAAAGATCCTTAATAACTACAAAATTCCAATAATTGCTTGTCGGTCAATGCTTAGAT
Organism: Olea europaea var. sylvestris; assembly: GCF_002742605.1. NCBI lineage: Eukaryota > Viridiplantae > Streptophyta > Magnoliopsida > Lamiales > Oleaceae > Olea > Olea europaea. The sequence goes on along the minus strand of NW_019243709.1, from coordinate 69,032 downwards.
TTTAATGCCACCATTAATATAAATCATTTTAATCCTTTTCAACTTTCTTTTCTATGCACACGGATAAATTATTATACATTCACTTTAGTATATCATACATGAGATCTACAAGTTGTGTTTTTAAAGAAATGATGGAAAACAGAACTTTCTGGAAAATTTTTTTTTTATTTTTTTAATTCCAAAGTGGGTAGTTTTTATTTTGTTCAATTTGACATATTTTTTATTTGGGCCTTTGATTTTCTGTTACGAAAAGATATTTGGATCATCAATATGTAAAATGATAGCGACCTATAATTTGTGGTTGAAGTTGTTTCAATACACCCATAACTATACATTAGTGCATACATACAGATCCTGTGGTGATGGCAGTGGTGACTGTGGGTGAGGTGGCAGTAGTAAGCGGTATCGGTTTTGAATTTATTTATTCATTTTTTTGATGACAGGAGAATCCGTAATTACTATCATTCATATGTGTACTGGCTAAATTTTTGAGCTGACTCAATAGCTTGCAAATCACGTCAGCCAAACAAGGAAACGGGGGGAGGCGGAAGAGATGAGGGAAGAAGATGATTTTTACCCTCACCAATTTTTATTATAAAAAAGGTCGGATTTAATTTGGGTAATTGGCGCAAAACATCCTTACCTTTCGAGGTTATTGTGGAAAACGTCCCTACCTTTCATTTTTTGACATTTTTGCCCTTATTTACCACCTTTCTTGCGCTGAAGGTCCTTTTCACAGTTTTTTGACGATTTTGCCCTCTATTCAAATAAAAGAAAAAGAATAGAATAGAAAACAAAAGAATGAATTGCAACTAATACCCCAAAATTTCAAAAAATTACAAATTAGTAATAAATATAGGAGTTAATAGCCCAAATGGTTATTAAACTTTGCCAAAAGTCCAAAAAGGTCATTGAACTTTTTTAAATACAAAAAGAAAAAAAAACCAACAAAAACCAACAAAAAAATTGAAGAAACGGGCCCCACCAACAAAAAAAAGGACCAAAAATAATAATAATAAAAATAAAATAAGGAATGTGAAAATGGAGGAAGGTGAAAAGTAAACCAAAAATTATTTTTTATTTTTTCAATCGTACATTTTTAATCAAAATTTATTGAAAATTTTATTTTTAGCAAAACTAATCTGTATTTTTTTCTTTATTTTTAAAAATAAAATTTTCAATAAATTTTGATTAAAAATGTACGATTGAAAAAATAAAAAATAATTTTTGGTTTACTTTTCACCTTCCTTATTTTTTTTGTCCTTTTTTTGTTGGTGGGGCCTGTTTCTTCAATTTTTTTTGTTGGTTTTTTTGATTTTTTTTTCTTTTTGTATTTAAAAAAGTTCAATGACCTTTTTGGACCTTTGGCAAAGTTTAGTAACCATTTGAGCTATTAACTCCTATATTTATTACTAATTTGTAATTTTTTGAAATTTTGGGGTATTAGTTGCAATTAATTCTTTTGTTTTCTATTCTATTCTTTTTCTTTTATTTGAATAGAGGGCAAAATCGTCAAAAAACAGTGAAAAGGACTTTCAGCGCAAGAAAGGTGGTAAATAAGGGCAAAAATGTCAAAAAATGAAAGGTAGGGACGTTTTTCACAATAACCTCGAAAGGTAAGGATGTTTTGCGCCAATTACCCATTTAATTTTGATGGTCAACTGACGGCAAAAAAGATGGTGTCCATCCATTAAATTAACGATTGTAATAAATGAATTGTTAGGAGAAAATCTCCGACTGTTTAATAAAAGTTGATGATTTATATATAATTGAAAAGTTATGATTCACATGACTTAGTTATTAAAAAGAAGAATTATATACTCAACCTTCCTTGTATATTTACAATCACATTATTTACATAAATCGCTCCTACAAGAAAGTTTACAATCATTTGGTGTGAACTTAACTACCAAAAATTACTATAGAAATGCAATTATTTGTACAAGCAAATGTGTGAGTTATGGTTGTCATCCATGACTCTCTAAATAGTTGTTGATTCGAATCTTACCAAGAAAAAATTAACGGAGAAATTACCTCGAAGAGAAAATTGAAAGCAACCATCGAAGTTTTTGTACATAAATGATTTAACCAGCAACCAAGAGATCTTTGCAAGATTTTCACATGTATAATTTGGTCAATTAAGATATCATATGCAAGTCAAAAAACCTTCCAGCTATGCATCTGCTTGTTGTGATACCTTAAAAGCAAATTATTATTTGATCAAGGTTTGACTTTTTTGGTTAAAACGATAAATATAATTATAGTTTCCCTTAATTTTCTTGTTATGGTCATCTTGCACATTTATAACCCCAGTCGGTTATTTGCAATTTTAGTTATGTTTGCCCTTCATTTTTTCTAAACTCAATTTTAATAATACATTTCATAATACTCACATTTTTTTTTCCAACTTTTTGGTTGGAGAGTTTGATTGTAGCAAATCATGACGACTTTTTTTTTTTTGATTGGTTGCTTGTAACCCAGTTGACATCTTCCATGGGCGACCTCTATGGATATGGCCTTTGATTGACTTTTCGTGCAATCCTATTTTGCTTTGATGAAAAATCTTCTTTTGAATAGGTTAAGATGAATCCTCTAATGATTCGATGTGAATTTTCATATCAGCATCAATATTAATTAACCAATTTCCAAAGTAATTCTAATTGAGTATGACTTTTCTTTTTTTATTCAAAATTGTAATGGATTTATAGTTTTCCTTTAAATTTCTTCTGACGGTTATCTTGTACATTGAAATGACTTATAAATCCCTCGTAGGTTAATTGAACCTGGTCGATCAATTGCTCTTGTTACAGCTCATTATGGTGCAATTGCGCCTGGAAAATTGATGCCTATTCCAAACATGTCCGTGGGAAGTCAATTTTAGAAAACCCTTTTCAAGTCAAAATCTTGATTTTGGACAAATAATAATTAACACGTCAAAATGTCACATGTTCAACAAACGCGGTCTCATTCAAAATGCCAGCCACCTTTTAGTCATTAATCACGCACTAGCTANATTTTATCTATTGAAAGGATTTCTTTCGATAAATTATATAATTTAATTTATCTTTATATTTAATATTATGATACTTGTTTCTCGATACTAAAGTATGTGGGGAGTAGGGACCCTCATATAGGCTGTTGAAAATAACATCTGCTTATCGATAGAGAGTGATGCCCATATGAGTGTCGAAGAGTGAAAATAAAGCTGAGGTCAAGCAAGTAGTGCAACTGGACTAGTTTCACTTTTGTTATTATAACATTATATACTTTGTTTTATTAATTATTCTAGTATAAGCATCAGCGCAGACCCAAGAGTTTTTGCTCTGTGAAGTCGAAAATTAAAAAATATATTTTTAATTAAACATGATATTAATGAAAATAAGTTAATACGTATTTTGATACTTTAAAAACATCGTACAATTACATCATTATTAAATATTATTAAATGAATTTTGCTACTTGCATATAGTTTAGTTTACAATTCCATTGACAAATGCTGAGCTGACGGCAAGTAAATCAAATTGAATATAAAAAATAAATGAATTGAAATAAAAATCCAAATGTAATCCGTGAAGTAAATGAAATTCAAATTTAAATCAAATTACATTTAATCCGCAACAATTCTAAAATTTTTGACGTAATATTTCAATTAAAATTTCTTAGTAAAATGATGTAAATTATATTGAGATTTTTTTTTTTGGCAAAAATAATAAAAGCTAACGAAATAATTGAATTTTCTTAAAGAAAAAATAAATTAGACATCTCTTTTTGAAACAGATGTTTGACGCATATTTAATATTTTCGATATTCGTTTGGATCTTTCAATATGACTATGATATAGTTCTCAAAACAAGATTATACGTGACATAGTCAATTTGTGTATCTGGATAGCATGCGATTGTCGATGAATTTTAAAAGTTAATATATTAAATTTTCTAAATACCAGTTAGGAATAACCTACTTTGACACTTTGTAACTTTTGTTGTGGTTGATCATTTTAGCACATCATTAATAGGTGAAAAATTAGACCGTGATCACTTCAAAATGATATTAAAAATCTAATATTTTGACTTTATTTGACATTCGTAATGAGTGCGTCAAAATAGATCGAAAGGAGATTAAAATAACTATTTTTTGTCAAAGAGAGATGCAAATTTTGGGGGGGTCATTTGGCCCCCACATGATCCATGTGGGTCCGCCCCTGATAAGCATGTACGGCAAAGATGGTCTGACAATGGCGGTTTGTAGGATCAGAATTGAAGTATTAAAAGAAAAAAAGTAGTAGTTATGGGTTGAAGGTTTTGCAGCTGCTTTGCTTTCTTTCAACTTTAATTTTTGTAGTCAAGCCGTTTCACTTTGAGTATTGTATAATTTATATACACGCCATGAATTTCACACGAGCTTAAAGGTGTTTCTTTAACTTTGAATAGTACGTAAAATTTGACGTCTTTAGTAAGGTTGGAGTCCATAGTATCGAATTGACGATATATTCTTTGAATTCGGTTACTATTCTTGTTTTTTTTTACCGACTGTGTTTCAAGTAATCGAGTGACATGAATCCTTATATGCATTCACGATTAATTGATTGGAACTTGTTCGTGCATGCTAAGTACTAGCAGAGGCTTATCGGAAAGAAATAAGAATCCCACGTGTCAACTCAAACTTGTTGATTTGCTCATGAATGCCAAAAAAGAGAGAAGCTTCGGAGAAAATTTCTCAACGAATTTTGCTCATTTGGCCGTTTTCACTCAAAATTAATCCAAACTTCTCCGAAAAATTATTTATATTCATATCAATCCCACTTTCCAAGAAATCTTCTTATTTCTACACTGCTATCATATGTCCTTCATATATTGGACGGACATAATTAGGTTGCTGCCTTGGAAACATTTAAAAGGCACTCATTTTTCTTTTACTGTTTACAAGTCAACAATCTTCAAAGCTCATGTACTCAATATTGATAGATAGTAAATAGTTAAAGCACTTCAAGTTCAGGATAAGAGTTTTAAAGCTACAAACTGATGAAGTGGTAATGCATATATAACTTTCTGTATGTATATAATCTTGTTCAAACCAATCAAGTTGTAAAGATTTCGTTATCTTCTTGGAACTTGCTTCATTACGAAGGCAACATCTGCACCAAATATTTACTTTTTCATCTTTACTTTTGGTGGAGATGGAGATTTAAACAGGATCAAATCTTCTGTATTGTAGAATGGAAAAAAGAATGAATATGAAAGGTTTGGGTGCTCCATTGCCAATTTAGCAACTCACTTATTTACAATCTCAAGTTATTATATTTTAAGAATCCATTAATTTTAAATGAGCAATTTGATTTGACTAGACACAATCTAGTATATAAATTTCAAAATTAGTGTTCTCAAATGAGTCACCATATTACGGAGCGTATTAAACGATAACTATTCAACGTCGATTAAAGATGAAATAAATAACCAACATATAAAAATTTGAATTACTCCTGATAATATGATTAATATTTTAAGATGAAATCTTAAATCATAATATTCTTACTAAATACATCCCCTAGTTTCATGTTCATTGTTTGAATAATACTATAATGCATCAAATAACCACTTGCTATGTGTATCTCATGTAGGACGATTATAGTAGTGAATGACTATGAATAGCATTACTCTCATTGTTCATACAATTTGTTGTCATCAAAATTTATTAAGTGCTATCTACTCGAATTGATACCAAAAATTTTGAAAAAATAAATAAATAAATAAATAAAATTCAATAGAGTCCTATTTAAATTGAAAATACACAATCCTTTCTAGGTTGGAGATATTTTATGTGTAAGATTTTCGTCCACAAAATAATGCCATGTGCATTGTTATGAGAATCATAATTCTTGAAGATAATGTGAATTTTTAGGTGCCACCAAACAGTGTCTTGAGGGAAACCAAAGAATTTCAAGATAGGATTTTTTATTTTTTCCAAATCCATCTTTCAAAACAACGGTTAGACAAACCTTACAAGCCCACCTTTAACCTTTTGCTAAAGCCAAATATTTAAAAAGTAAATGACATTGTGCATTTACTAAAAAGCCCCCATAATATTCCTTTTTACTTTTTCCATGTCTAAAGACTTATCATTTAGGCCTCCATTACTCGAACCCTCGGAAGTTTCCCACGATCAGTTCTCAAATCTTGTAATTTCTGCAAAAATATAGCCGGTATAACCAACTTTTATAAGTCCACAGTTATCTATATAAGTACCTCGGATCGGATTGGGGATCAGTTCATCGATTTTCAGATCGAACGAATCGATCAATTCCGAATTTCATGTATAGGTTGGGATTTCATGTAAAAATTGTGGACTGTTTTTCTCCTATAATTGTTGATAGTGGTTGGAGAGAATTTCCTTGTCTTTTCATATCATTGATGAGACTGAGGAAATTTTATGGTAATTGATTATTGAGATTTGTCTTATTCTTCCTACACATTAATTTTGATACGGAATTTTTCATATTTTTATTTAAAGATGACTGCATGCAATGTACCGATCACCAGAAATTCTCACCTACCATTTCAACACATCACATCATTAATCTTAAATATCTTCCTCAAGTCAATGGGATTCCAAAATTCCAAATGGTGAATCACTGGTGCAATAGGATATTTTGATCCGTCAATTAATCGTATCGAAATTTAATGAACAATAATAAATTTTCATTTAGAACATCAATCTCCAAGCAAAAATAATGAACTAAATCTCTCGAGCCACTGGTTTTTGAGTCAAATTCTAACATTTAGGTGGTCAAATAGACACTGTAAACTGAAAATTAGTTTTTGTTTTTTAATTTATTTTCATATTGAGATTAGGAAGAGATTCGTTTATGGTAATTTTCTTAAAGTTGGTCTTTGATTAGAAACTAAGTTGGACTTTCTATTTTTCTTTATAAGCTAGAACAAAGGGTTAGTTGTTATTTGGTTACTTTTAATTGAATATTAAATAAAATACAGTAAAAAAAATTCTCCATATTTTGCGTATCGTATTTAATCAACGAGTTTTGAAATGTTAGACATCATTTTGCGTACATTTAATGCTTGTTAAGGGCCTCATATTCCCTTCATAATGTTGTCCTAATTGAATATCTATCTACCATCAAATATTGGAACAACCTTCCTAGCTAGTTGGCAACCATTCCACTATTCATCGAGTACGGTGTTTTGTTTGTTTTGGAAGCACATTCATCGAGTCCATGTCTAAATATGTTCCTTAAAATACTCCAAGTGTGTCATTTTCTTTGCTAACCAGTAATCATCTCGTATAATGATCTTTGTAGGACGAATTTTATTTAAAAACATTGTAAGACAATTATGCTTGTTTTGCAAGAACTTTCAATACTTATATTTCTTAAATACCGATATAAGATACCATCCTTGCTAGCTAGCAACCATTTCACGTACTGACCTTGGTGGGATCAATATTGTTTGAAAATTGAAAGAGTACAATAATTTTCAATGTTCAATTCTTACATGTGATACCATTCTTTATTAGCTGGCACTTATTTCGTATATTTATTTTGATGGGACGAATATTGTCTTAAAGTGAGTACCATAATTTGCACGTTTTGGAAGAATGTTTCATTGATTTCATGTCCACAATTCTTAGAATATCCAATGTACAGACGCCCCATTGATTTAACATGCACGCCTCAATGTTAAGTTTGCCCAATTGAGGTATAATGTTATTTATACACTATTTATTTTCTCTATCTTAATTTTCTATTATCTAATTTTCCCTATATTATTATATACTTAAATCACGTTACATTTTAGGTAATTTTTTTGAAATTATAATTTACATTGTGTTGATGGTGACATTTGTATATATTTTTTTAAAATTATTATACATACCAGTCATAAATAAAAAATTACATATAGTACCATTATAGTATGCATAATTTTTTGGATTGTAATTGATTAATAACAGCATCGACCACCAACGTGCACCACAAACCACCTAAAAAACTAGTCAACACATTCCACAAACCGTTACAAAACCACTAATATCACAACCATCAACACTTAACAAAAAAAAAAAAAAAAAAAATTT